>NC_079206.1:25662844-25962844 GCF_026745355.1 Beta vulgaris subsp. vulgaris
GCGCGGCTTGGCTAGCGCGACTTGGTGGTCTGAGTGGTGGTTTTTTTCCAGTGGTGGTGCGGTGGTCCGGTGGTGAAGAGAAGCAGAGGAGGTTGTTAATGGTGGTTTTAAATTTCATTTTAAATTTTCAAAATCAAAAATCAGAAATTAGGGAGGAAAGAAATGAATTGAAGCAAACCTTTTGAGATTGTTTGCTTGAGTAATTTGATGAGTGAAGTTCAGTATATATAGAGGAATTTGGTCATAAATCTTGAGCTTGGTCAAGCTCCATTAATGATGGAAGTGAGGTGTGAGGGCTATGGTGTTTAGCCTTTGAAAATTTGGCCCTAAAATCTGATATTTGTGGACTAAAATTCAATTTCCACTAATAAGCCTTTGAATTTGGTGTTTATCATACATGGAGGATCAGAATCACAGCCTACTGGGAGGCGTCAGTGCAGAGGATTGAGAAAACAGTGCAGGAGATAAAGTTTTCTGTAAAGCATAGGAGCCTACAACTTTTAAGTTCTAAAGCTAAGGATAGAGATAGAGTATGGGTTGAAAAATTGTAATTGCTGGGCATGTCCAGTTAGTCTGTGATGGTTGCTTTGCAATCTTAGTGTGTATGTTTGCGTTGGGCTTTAATGTTACTTAATTTCCAAAAAAAAAAATATTGGCTTCTTTTGCTGCTGAATTTCAGATGTGAGAGGAGGGAGGGAGATGAAGAAATCAGTCTTCATCTTCTTTCCTTTTTTTTTTTTTATTTTCCTTTTTCTTTTAGGCTAAAAAGGTACATGGATATGGACTTGTATTTGGACTTTGGTTTGCTAAAAATAGATGGACAACTTGTACAAAGATACCCACAACCAAAAATAAAGGGTTTAAGTAATTAGAAATAATGAAATGAATAATAAAACAAGTAAATGATTTATTTGAAACTTGTTAAATAAATCAAAACTAAATGAAATCATTATTTTAATAAACATAGTTATCAAATAAAATCACATTATCATAAAAATTTTAAGTAGAAATAATATTGAATCTTAATAAATAATAAAATAAACTTTGAAAATTCGAGGTATTACATGAACCCACATGAATCTGCCGTTAGGATACATGGTTTCATTATGTTTGTTGTTGACATGTAAATGAGAAAAAGAACGATACAAAGAGCAAATAACAAGGAGATATAGATGGATAAGAATGCCGAGAATACAGTTAGGCAAAAACAATCTCATTTCATTCATCATTTCCAAGTACAAGCATTCCTACCAACAAGAGTATTTATAACTACATTCTTGCCCAAAATGAAAACTGGGAAATACAATACAACCTAAGAGATTGATCAAAATAGAAAAGCGATGAGACTACTCACGGCCAAGGATCATCCGGTAGAATAGGGAAGCACACAAGGGAAGGGCCGAAAGAGAGAATCAGACAAAGATGATATCCTGATTCTCCTAGGTCACTTTGGTGGCCACCTCCCCCGCGTCAGACGCTTTAGCAGCTTTGATGTCTTGGGGTCAGACTCCTTAACCTCAATGTTGCCGCCAACAACGGTAGCATCAGAAGTAGCAACTTAACATTCCCGGGATCTTCTAGTGGCTAGTCTTCAGGCTCCTCAAACTCAGCACGAGGGTCAGCATTGGCAATGTCATCCTCTGTGACCCCGAAGTCGACAACTTCGCCTTCAACCTGCACCTCGAAGACCCAGCGACCATGGGCCTTCTCTATTTCATCCCAGTTGATCTCTGGGATGGCATGCCTGGCGCATTGCATAGCGGTCGTCCAAATCCCGTTGTATCTGTTCGCCAAATGAGTGACAGAGTCCATACACTTCAGGTACTCTGCTATGATGTTGGCTTTCCGGTTATTCACAGTCTAAAGCTCTTCATTAACCTTCATTAGTTCGTCAGTTTTAGCCTTCAAGTTCACCCTGTAAGACTCATTCAAGACCTGAGCCCATATCACTTTTGGACACCTTGTTGTTGTCTCTCTCCTTAGTCACTACCTTCAACACATCCTCCTTGGCTTTGAGCTGGTCCTTGCTTATTGCATGCTCTTCAATTTCATTGAAGTAGGCACCTTGAAAGAGCCGATAAAAATCACAAAATTCTTTAACGGAATGAGCCGGTTGAAAAGCAACAAAAACAAACGTCATGTCAGTATAGTACATTAAGAAAAAACTGATAAAACTAAAGGAAAAAGACACGTACAACAGCTAATTTGTGGGTATGCACAGCAACAGCAGCCCGAATGATCCTTACCGGCATGTCATACTTTAACTCTATGCCCTTCAAAAACCGGTAGCCCAAGTTACCACCCTCCAGTGGGCAGTCAAGAAGCAAGGACTCATCGTCTAAGTCGTTAAGCCTTGGTAGAAACTTCTAGCCATCTCTTACGGGTGAACGAGCCCATCTTTTCTGGATACTCTCCTGTATCTCAGTAATGGACTCTTCAATCCACCCTTTTTCCCTGGCCTTGGCAAAAGATCAGAGCGAAGCTATGGAATCATCGCAGTAAGAGTCAACAACTTATAAATCTTGGGGCTCAAGAAGAAATCCCTCACCTCCATGAGTCGGGTCTTCGGTAGAGCCGGCCTTTGAGAAGTCGGCTTCTCCTTGTTCTAGGCAGGCCAAGTGGACTTCTTAGGGTCCTCATCCCCAGCAGGCTTATCGTCATCCTTCCTCTTTTAAGGGACGACAGTCGGTTTCTTGGTAGAGCCGATAAGGGGTCATTTCCTGTCGGCTTATTCTTGTTATCACCGTCGTCCCTGCGACCAGCACCCCGACATTGTTTACCTCCCTGACCACCGATGCTAGAAGGGATGGAAGTGTATCTCCTGGATGACTTTGGATGCATGATAGAAATAGAGACATAATGACGGTTAAGGTGGACGGCGTCACAAATAAGATGCTCCCGACCTGAAAGGCGAAAAATAATACCGTTAGAAAATATGGACATATACAAATTAAAATAATTAATAAAATAAAAAACCTCACCATGAGGATCTGTTTGGCAACCTTAGGAAGACAAGTCGGCGTTGCCCAGGATATAGTAAGCATGGGGCAACCATGTCACAGGTACAAGAATCAGTTTGCAACCACCCTTCGGTGCCGAAACAGTGGAGGCTCCAAAATAGTTGAAAGCCGATAATTCCCGGCTAGTCATCCTCTTATCAGGGAAGTGCTCTTTCCTAGGCCGAGGGCGGCAAAAAAAATGGCGCATGGGGAAATATCTAGTACGCTCACCCAAAAAATCGAGGCCGCCATCTCTTGAGGCCGTTCAATTTCGGTAGACCGTCAATTTACCCCCCCCCCCTTGGTGTACATAGACATCCAACTTCCCTGACCTAACTCCCTAGCAGCCTTCGACTGACTCTTGTTACCCTTCCCCTATCTCTTGGCAAAACCATCCTCCTTTATCTAGTGCAGCTTCCAAAATAAGTTGATGATGGTGTTAGCTAGGCCAAGTAGATATTCCATGTTCTAAAAAATTTTACAATGAAAGGGTCTAGGGGAAACCTAAGACCAAATTCCAGTTGGTGGGCATAAACAGCTATAAACCCAAGGGGGAATCAGTAACCCAGCTCCCGGGAGTCGACATGAAAAGCTAGTAATCACCAGGGAAGCCAAAGGCCTCTCCACCTTTCCTGCATAAGTCATTCTCTAAGGCGATCCTATGCCACTTATTATCGATTTGAATAAAGGAAGTACTACCCCCCACCAAGATGGCATGTAGAGGGCATTCAGACCCTCGTCATCATCATCCTCCAAAACATCCTCAGCATGAGTATCCTCCTCCATCCTTTCCACTACGACACGAAGGATAGCATCATCTTTAAAAAGGTTCAAGCCGACATCATCTCTGTTCGATTGATCATTCTCTCCCTCGTCCTCGCTCATTGAGTCCTCTCCGTCATCACGATTTACCGGTTTAGAAGTTGAGGCATGAACAGGGGGAGTAGTTTGGGTGGAATCCCCTAAATCAGGTAGGATATCAACCACAATCTGTACCGATAATTTGCAACATCCATAAATACTACCCTATCTTCTAAAGCACTACTTACTGCAGGCAAATTGGCCGATATTACGGGGCTAGGGGATTTCGAATAAAAATCGCTAAAGGTCATAGAGGAAAGACTCCCAGACAGATACTAGGAACCAGAGTTCGAACACATAGCTATGAATGTGAATTAAAAAACACAATGGAAATAAAAGAAGTTTGTGGGATGAATACTTGAAAAGAAGAACATAAGGCACGCACAAATTCCTAGATGAACAGGAGAAGCAGATTTTCCGACCAAAATCGAGTAGCAAGAAAGCTTCAAAAGACGATGGATCTTATTACTTCAAAAGTTGAAAGTGAGCAATTTGCACTTAAATGTGAAACATTTGAGTGAAAAATGAAGTTAAGAGCACGAAGAAATTCGGGTTCATAGAGGGAAAAATTGCCTGAGTTTAGAGAAGTTGAGAAAAATCTGAAACGATGAGGAAGCAACCATATTTATAAGCGAAGAAGTGGACCGGATCAGGAGACGTTTCCACTTCCCGTCCGAATTGCGCCATTTGTTAAGGCATGCGGACTAGATGTTAAGCAGTTACATAGGGACTTGCCAAAAATCACACGAAATCGAGGTGGCGATTCGCTCATAAAAAAAAAGCCAACACTGTCGCTATAATTCTTCGCCGAAATTATTAATTTTGGGTATTGAACTTCATCATATCATCCATGACGGTGATCATTTTTAAAGCAACTATCAACACGTGACATAAGATCAAGGCTTCTTTTCAGCCTGCATGGTTGCCATGTGTTCACTCTTGGCTGCGCTAATAGATGTCGGCTTATATGGATTTCAAACCAAATACGCATGTTAATTAAAGTCCTACCTGGCTTGGGGGCTAGTTGTATGGGGGCTATCCAAATTCCACACCAGTCCATCTGGACCGCCATTGACTGAGATGTTCAAACCATCTTGGCATTCCCTGATAATGAGGGATGACATGTGCATGATACCGGTGCATCTGCTATACCAGTTTCTAGTGAATACCTTATCGGTGTTCGTCACTTGGGCCATCATTAAATGGGCCTCGGTATGATCCAGTACTTTCTCAATGAGTCTATGGGCCTAAAGATAAGTATCAAAAGAGGATAGAATTGTATTCAACCAATAGTGTCCTACCTAGTTTAGGACACTTACCGCTCCTATAATACCCCATGACCTGAGTCATAAGGTACGTTCACAAGTACTAATATACTCTAGTTGAGATATACCGGCTTTTACCCTTTATTGACTTAGGCATCGGTGGGGTATTCCTCGGATCAACTCCCGAGGTTAGCTTAGGTGTTCAGTCTTACAAGAGTAGGGGTGTTTTCAACCCAAACCACAAATATATGGTTTGACATTTTTCCAGCCCAACCCGCACCGCACTTTTGCCCAAACCAACCCAAATCGAACCACGCAAAAACGGTTTGGAGTGATTTGGTTTGCGGTTTAACCATTTTTCCCTCCGCGACATTAATTTTGTAATCTAAGAGTAAAAAAAAAATTGTTAATAAATATAAAGAGTCCAAATAAATATGAAGTTGACTTCATAATTAAATATAAATAATAATTTATCAAAAGTGTCCAAATTCTTTATCTCATACTTCTTTTTTCACTTGTATACTTGTATGCCACCTTGTCAAGTGTATTTTATTTTTTTAAAAAAAAATCATATAAAATTGTCGTTTACGGTGCGTTTTCGGTTTGCAAAAATTAAAACCCAACACACACTAGTAGAATAAATGCTATTTGCTGCAGTTAAAAAGTGCCCTATTGCTGCGGTTTTGGGCACGCAGCAAATAAGGGGGCAGCAATAGGTAATAATTATATTGCTGCGGTTTTAAACCGCAACAATATCTACAAATATTGCTGCGGTTTTCAGGCCAAACCGCAGCAATACTATTATGTATTATCTAATTAACACGGAATATTGCTGCGGTTTTGGGCCAGAAACCGCAGCAATATGCTATAATTAATAATAAAAAATAGGTAAATTGCTGCGGTTCCTATTGAAAACCGCAGCAATATGTACTGCTACAGACAATTTTTTTTTTTTTGCATTTTGTCATCAAATTTGATAAAAAAAATGCTGAAAAAAGTAAAACACAACAAATTCAAAGTAATGATAAACAAAACTTTCTCAAATAATTGAGATACCAATTTTCACAACATATGCATAAAAAAACTGACTTCAAACATTTACATTGTTCTTTACAAATCCGATAAATAACTAACTAAAGTATACATTTTATACACAATGTAAACATTGTTTTATACACAAAAAATATATAAAAAATAAATTAAATAAAATAAGAAACTGAAAATTAGAAAAAAGTAGAACGGAATTGAGGTTGAGAGCCTGAGATCTATCGCCTGCCAATGTGCCATGTTCACAGAGAACTCATCAGGCCAGTTTCACTCACAGCCAGCCCGAAAAAGGCTCAGATCAGTCCACACGGTAAGAAAACGAACTCGTATAATCCAGCCCCAAATCAAACTAGCCCAACCGAATCTAAAAAAAAAGATTCCGGTGGGTGATACAAATCACAGATCTAAAAAAAAATCCTAAAATACAAATTTACTTATCTGAACAAAAGAAAAAACAAACAAACAAACAAAAAAACTATTCAAGAACGAACGAAGATCTTGGTGATGTAGCTCGAAACGGATCTTGGTAAACGAACGACGAGGAGATAGAGGAAAGCGAACGAAGATCTGTGAACGAAGGAAATCACCGACGAACGAAGGAAATCACCGGCGAACGAACGAAATCACCGACGAACGAACGAATTCACCGACGAACGAACGAAATCACCGGCGAACGACGGTGGTCTTCGTCGACGATGAAGGTGAGAGGGCTTAAGTTGAACGAACGGTGGTGGAGACAGTGAACACGGTGGTCTTCGTCGAAGATGAAGGTGAGAGGAGAGAGGATTGAAGGTGAAGGTAAGATGAGAGGAGAGATGGCTGAAGGTGAGAGGAGAGAGGTAAGAGGAGAGAGGGCTAACAAAAAAAACCCTAACGGGCGTGTGAGTGGAGAGAAGACTGAAGGGGAAGGTAAGGTAAGAGGAGAGAGGGCTAATAAAACGGCGTGTGAGTGGGAGAATGTGAAGAAACAAAACAACCCTAACGGGCTTGTGTTTTATACAATTTTTTTTAAATATTGCTGTGGTTCTCATCAATAACCGCAGCAATATATCAAAATATTATTTTTTTAATAATATTTTAATATATTACTGCGGTTTTTTTGCCAGAAATCGCAGCAATATATTTGGTCAAATAGTCAAAAATTTTCGAAAAATTTCTGTTGAAACCATATTGCTGCGGTTTTGGGCGGGAACCGCAGCAATATTGTTATTTTCTATTTTTCTTTTCTTTTTGCGTGTTATATTGCTGCGTATAGGTAAAACCGCAGCAATACCACCGCAGCAATTAGCATTTATTCTACTAGTGACATAACCCTAACCTCAATTTTAAAACCACAAACCGCGAAAAAATAATTTGGGTTGCGGTTTGGTGCGGTCCAGGCCGCATTTTGAACAGCCTTATACAGGATATCGAATCGGCATACGTAATTGATACTCGTTCACCCAACAACCTCTATTCCATACCAAAACAAAAATATAGTGAGTATAACTTTACAAAAAAAAAAAAAAAAAAGAAAAGTGAATAGATTTTAAAAAGAAACGAGAGAGTATAAATTAGCAAATAGTTATACCCAAAGTTTGAATAGAAAAACATACTAGTCAAAATATTGCAATAATTAAAGAATGGAGTAGATTTTTACTCCTTTCGTCTTAAAATACTCTTTACACTTTTTATTTTATCTGTCTCACAATACTTTTTACACTTCTATTTTGGGATATGACCTATTATTATTTTAATTATTCTACCTTTTCACTATTTGCTCATATTCTATCTCCTCTAAATAAAATAATATCTCTCTTATTACGTACCAACTATAATCACGACCCACATTTTCTCTCCTTAACATAAAATAATACTATTTTTACTAATTATTAACTTCTATCACATTTACTTTTCAATAAAATAACAATTGATAACCGAGTTAAGCATAAATACAGAACTTAACATTTGATATTTTTCACCTTTAAGGACCTCCCACTTTTTTTTTCACCTTTAAGGACCTAGAGTTAAATCTCAGGCCATTTAACTCACCTAAGATCAGCGAAAAGTTGAAGTCCTTTAAAAATAAAGTTAAGTCCTTCATTGCATTAATTACATCAAAAACTTAGATCCTTCAGTGCATTTATATAACCAAAATAATTGTTACAAAAAATCTCCAAGTATTTGTTAAAAAAAAAAATTATTTATTGACCCATTTCCATTTGGAAACACATTAATATTAATATTATTCTCAATTTCACTACTTCCCACCATTTTCTTCCAACAACCTCAATTCACTATAACAATGACAGATCTAACGAGGGTTCAGTTTTTTTGAACTACCTTTTTTTTTTTATCGATAACAGAAATTCATTAAATAATGAAATAAGAACAGTAACACATCTACTTATCCAATACTCTTTCTAGGTTTCCCCAATTCCGAAGAACCTGAATTTCCAATGCTAACAATTATAAGGGAACATCCAGATTTTTGGAAGATCCCAAACTCCAACCTCGTCGAAAAAGATTGATTTGCTCCCAGAATTTTCTCCTGGAAAGTGATTGTGTACTATAATCGGGCTTTTTAGATGAAAACTAGGAATGTATGAATCTAAAGAGAATATTGTGTCGTATAAGTAATTTTTAGTTAAAAAGGGTTCATCAAAATATCAAACTTTTGAGTTTTGACCTTCTTCATCTCGTTGTCAATGTGAGAAAGAGTCAATTGTTTGGGATCTCACAGTTTTGTTGTTAAAAAAAAATTCCTGCAAATTTTGGGAGATTTTTTCCTTTGATGAGTGTAATCGCCTTGCTTTTTCCTTCAACAATGGTGGGTTTCGTTTTGGAGCAGGGGAGAAGAAATGAAAGGACACCAATATTTTTACGTGAAAATGACTGCAGTTCTGTACATTCGACGTCCTCCCCACGACACGTAATTATTAATTTATGTCATTTAACCATGGTTAAACTACACTTGAGTTACTTTTATTTAATTATGGCCTGAAACTAAATATTAGGTCCTTAAAGGTGAAAAAAAAATGTGAGAGTAAGTCTTGTATTTATGCTTAACTCTTGATAACCAAACAACAACTTATTATCTAAAATTACGTACTTTAATAAGTCTCAAGAGTATTCTGAAAGACTGAAAGGGATGAAGTATTTTGGTATTCCTTGTTTCTTAAATGTTACTCCAAATCCAGCCTTTATTTAGGGAAGCGGGACCATGAATACAATATCTTTATCCTCCTATCATCGTGGCTCATTCTAGTTCTGACACAAACTCCTTCCCCCAGTCGTCACTTCTTCTCCATCTTTCTCAGATCCAAACAAAACACCTCATTCCAAATCAATTCAACCAAACCCCAATTCTCAATGGGTCTCCGCTTCCTCTACGGCCTTTTCTTCCTCTCCATCTCTTGTGCCGCCTTCACTTTCCTCTATTTCGCCCTTCACCCCGTCTTCTACCTTACTTCATGATCCACTCTGCTTTTCTCATGCCCGGAATACCGCTCTTTCTTCTGGAACGTGGAATAGCGGTTTTCCGGCAGACTTTACTGTGCCAATCAAAGAAGATGTGCTCCAGATTTCGGGTTTTGTTGTACAATACTAGTGCATTAGTGCTTATCTTATTTTGTTATTTCTGTGGTTTGTTGTTGTTTTTCTGATTAGATCTGATGATATAGAGGCACAAATCTAATTTTGGTGCTGAACATGATGTTGGGTTGAATATTTACAATTACCAATATCAATATACTACTACTATAGCTTTTTGTTTCTGTTTTAAGCCTTCTTCTTTCCTCTTTAATATAGTTTGTTGGTTTGCTGTTCTACTTAATTCTAATGTCATGGGATTTTGAATTCTGATTTACTTTGTTTTCGAATGTTAGTAGTTAGAGACTTGAAGGGATCCATTCTGCTACTGTGTTTCTTTTGTTATGAAATTATATTTTTGCCCGTTACTTATTGAATATACTATTACATGGTTTGACTTCAATTACATCTGGATGTATCTAACAATTAAAACATTTTACAATACTATATTTCGTTATTTTATATATAGATGTTCAAAATTTAGAAATCTATAGTCACCAAAACCACAATTACCAACTCCATCCTCACCAACATTGTCTTCGCCTTGGATTAAGAAATCGTAGAAGATATGTTTAGGTTTGGTTGTAACTTGTTACTTGTATAAACTTCTATGGAAACCATCTAAACTAATACTACCTCCGTTTTTAAATAATTGTTAAACTTTGATTTTGACACTGTTTACAAATTTTAATACTTCCTCCGTTTCAAAATAGATGCAACATTGTTATTAAAACGGACTCTTAGGCAAAATTTCCTAAGTATGTTTAAGTAGTATAAAGTGGGGTAGATTAATTGTAGTGGTCCCCATGTGAAAAGGAGGGAAAAAGAAAAAGTTGGAGACCACATGTAAATGGACCGCCAGCTTTGGGGAACAATAGGGGACCAAATTTTTTTTTCCCTCCATTTTTTTGGAAGTACAATCACCTTTTACACATTCACCTTTTCAACAAAACTAAAAATTTTGCATTCCCTCTAAAATTTTAAAGCACTTAAACTTTTGTTAAAATTACCACCAAATCCTTGTTTTCCCTATTAAAGTGTTACAGACATTCCCCCAAAAAAATCAATTTTCCTACCAACCATAATGCTTACATAAGGCAGAGAACCTTCTCTCCTATACATATTCACTGCACACACACAGCACTATATTAACCAACCAAACACTAAGGCAAAAAAAAAAGTTTGTTAATCTCATCATCATTTGCTGCGTCTAGACAAAATGGATTCAGCACAGAAAATGTACAATCATGTTGTTGATGAAGATGACTTGGATGATTACTACCTACAACTACTTGAAGAGATGGTGCCCAACTTCAACAGTCAAATCTCCTCTGAACTAGAATCTGATACACAAGAACAAAACAGAAGAATTAAACTTGAGATGAAACATGAAAACAGAAGGAAAGCTATAGATGAATTGTTAGTTATGGAAGAGAAAGGAACATTACCATATGGTCATATGAAAAACAGCACAGAAGTATGGTGTTTCAAGATACACAATAGAGAGATTATGGAAAAGAGCATGCAAACAAAGAGCTAAGGGTGATGTCATTGATGTCAGGTCAAGGAAAAAGGGAACTGTGGGTAGGAAATTAAAGGAATATAGTGAGGAGTTTCTCCAATCAGTCCCCCCTGAATTTACGCACTTCAGTTAGATGCTTTGGGGGCACTTAAAGTGTCTCCTTCAGCAATTTATAGACTGCTCAAAAAGGGGAAGCTCAGAAGCCATACAAGTAGTAACCATCCAAGTTTGACAGGGACTCACAAATTGGAGAGAATGAAGTGGGTGCTATCCCACATTCTACCTGGCACACCCACTGAACAAGCACAGTTTATAGACATGGAGAACATCATACACATTGATGAGAAATGGTTCTACTTGAACCCAGATACACAGAGATTTTATTTATTGCCAAGAGAAGATGATCCATATAGATGTTGCCAATCAAAGAGATTCAAAATTAAAGCATGTTTATGGGGTGACATCAAAACCAATTATGATGCTGAAGGTAATCTATTCATGATGGCAAGTTTGGATCTTTCCTTTTGTAGAGAGGGTGGCAGCAAAATACACTACCTAAAACAGAGATAAGGGCACTATTGAAACAAAGCTGTTGAGAGGATCACTCAGAAGGTCATCAGAGACATAATTATACAGATGTACTGCCATCTATAATGAGTAATGGCCTCTGGTCTGTCCAAGGATATATTCATCCAACAGGACAATGCTAGGCCTCACATACAAGGAAATGATGAGGCATTCAAGGCAGCAGCAACTAAAATGGGTTCAACATCATGCTCATTCAACAGCCACCTCAGTCCCCAGATTTAAATGTTCTTGATTTAGGGTTTTTTAGAGCCATACAAGCTTTAATGTATCAAACTTTTCCTAAGAACATAGATGAGCTCATAAAAATGTGCAAGATGCATATGACAGATTTGATCCTAGTGTTATGAAATACACATGGTTACAATTACAGTGGATTATGGTTGAGATTCTACAGGTTAAAGGAGGTAATAATTACAAGAACCCTCATCATGGAAAGCAAGATTAGAAAGGTTGGGTCTTCTCCCAAAAATGTCAAATGTGATCAAGTTATTGTGGATGAAGCTGTGCACTATTTGAATGAAAGTTACCAAATGAAAGTGAAGAACTTGAGTACTTTGACAATGAGGGGGTTATTGATGAAGACTAAATGAATGGTATGTGTTCATTTTTTGTGAAGAAACATTTTTTGGAAGAACATTAAAAGTGGGTGAATTTTTGATGAAAGAAATATGTTTTTTGTGAAACATGTTTTTTTGGTAAATACAACTCATACATTGAAGTAGGAACTTTTGTTAAACTGCAACCAAACCTAAGTTATGTAATGTGGAGGAATGTAGGTTTGTAAATGCAGTTTATATGAATTTATGCTTATTCTATTTACAGTTATGTTTCTTATTTACATCATTGTTATTGTTTCTTTATTTTAGGGACCGAGGCATATATGAATTAGCAAAGAACCACAATCACAATCATCATGTTAAGACATCATTTGACCTTCTAAATCCATCAGGGAACTTTTAACTTATGAAGGAGATCAATCATTAACACCTCAAGGCACAATGCCGAGCAAATCATTGACTCACTTCAAGTTATTGGTGAGTCCTTCATCATATGGATTAGGGAGTGATTTAAAAAACAGGGGGACTCAATATGAACAACAAACCAATGACAACAAAAGTGCTTTCTCTATCATACTAACTCATCATTCATCAATTTGACATCACCCTTAAACTCTAGTCAAGCTCAACAGAACCAATAATCAACCAAACAACCAACAGCTCCAAGAACACAAGCATCAACAAATCCAACTATCCAAGCATCCAAACATTGCACCCAAAGACATTAACATCACCAACAGATTAAGATCACCAACACAAGCGGAATATACATAAGCATTAAAACAGAAGAACACAAACCAACAACAGCAAATATTGACATGCAAAAAAAAAGCAAAAGTAAATAAGGATAACAAAGGGACATAGTCAAACCTCCCTTACAAGAATTTTTGTTCAAATCAGTACCACCAATCACTATCCCCTCCTCTTTGAACCAGATTTGAGGAACGATTTTGTCCCACTTCCACCACTTTCCTTAAAAGAACCCACCTTAGCCTTTCCTTTTCGGCTATATGAATAATAATTCATCTCAGAGTCCATACAAGGAAGAGCACAAACAGTAATGCGTTCAGAATTAGGGTTTTTAGAGACAGAGAGTGGGGGTTTCATGGGAGTTTTGAAAACCACTTTTTCTTTTACTTCTCCGAACTCACCAGATCTATAACTCGTCTTTCAATTTCATCTTCTTCAGAGGACTCATTGTAAATCATCAGGAAACCAAGGTTCCTTCATGTCCTTGATATCAAGAACAGCACCCAAAGCTTTGCAACTTGGACCCATACACTTCTCAGCAGCCCCTGATTCGTAAAGTCTACGGGGCCAAGGAGAACCATTTTCAATTGATTTCATGACGTCATAGATGAACATCGCCTCTCCCTCATCCGTAGTTTCAAAATGTGCATCAATCAAAGGTTCCAAATTGATTGAATAAACCATTTCTAAAGAAGGGTTTTGCAAAATTTCTAAGAACAGCGAAAAAAACGAAGATGAGGAGAGAGAGAGCGAAAATCTGAAGAGTTGGTGTTTAAGGAGAGAGTAGATCTGGAAAAATGAGAGAGAGAACAGAGGGATGTTAATAGAGATGAGGGAGATGAGTAGTTATGATGAAGAACCCTAGGTTAGATGAAGTTGGATGGGTGGTAATTTAATTGGGGTAGTTGGGATGTCATGAAAATTGGTGGGAATCATTAGTTTTAGGTTAGATTTTGTTAGGATTAATCAGATTATTAGAAGTAGATTAATGTACCTAAAACAAGTTAGTAAGGGTATAATGGTAAAAGTTTAAGGCAAAAGTTACTAAATAAGGAAAAAAACAATGTTGCATCTATTTTGAAACACCCATAAATAGACAGTGTGGCATCTATTTTGAAATAGAGGAAGTATGACTATCATTTATAATTTATGGGTAAAATATAGTTATATGGCGTCTTGTTTGATTCGTCTCGATCAATTTTTTTAATTTTTTACAAATACAAAATAAGAGATGTAAAGGTTCAAAGTATTGCATCGGCATGCATTAAAAGTGCAAATATAACTATTATTTAGGAACAGAGGTAGGTACTTACTTTGTTCTTTTTTCATTTCAATAATTAGCACTTTGGATAGTTTCACATCTATTACAACAATTTCACTATTATTTAAAAATAATTTGACAATATTGCCCTTACTTTATCTTACTAAAATCATCATTAATTACTCACTTTGCATCATAAAGTTGTTTTTACATAATTAAGGATTTATTTCTATCATACCCAGTTAATTAAAAGGTACATTTATACTGCGTCTGTTTTGTTTTAAATGCAACAGTTTTCTTAAACGACAGTTTCAAATTAAATGCAACAATTCCAAACTTTTTATATTTTTGGTAAGTTTTTTAGGAGTGAATTTACAAAAATACCCATACTAAAAAATTAAATCAGACCTATTTATATCTAATGAAAACTAATTAAACCTTTAATCAAAAACTTATTATACCCACCACCACCACTTTCCTTCTTCATCATCATCTAAACCTCCATCATCACCCCCTAAGTTTCTCTCTCCTTACTCCCACCCACAACTACTTTCTATCTCCACCACCACCCTCTAGAAATCATCCCAACCTTTCATCTATACTATCCTTTCAACGCCGAACTCACCAACCACCACCCTTTCCGCCGCCAACATCATCTTTGACCTACGAATCACTTGTGCCTTCTACTTCTTTACCCTTTGTTCCTAATTACTAATCAATTACAATTCCTCCATCTCCCTCTTCAGAAGCTTCAAATTGAAGTTCATCAATGGCGTCATTTCTTAAAACCCCTCTTCTCTCTCATTTGCAATCTCATCCTCAGGTATTCCTTAATCGATCCTTTTTTCTCTTTCTTCATGTATGCTATAATCTTTGATCGCTAATCTCCGGTTCAAATAACTCTTCGTTACTATTTTGATGGATGACAAAGGAGAGAGAATTTGTTTGCGCAGCCAAGTCGAGGATTTCATGTCGAGTACGAAGTTGAAATTCTAGAATTTCGAGTATGAAGTTCACTGCCATTTCAAAATTTTGACTTTGATTATGGCGGGTTAATTCTGGGTTTTGATGGGTTTAATTTCGTTGATAGTTGCAAATCTGGGCTCTTGGTTGTGATTTTGGTGGTTTGGGTGGTGGATATTGGTGATTTTGGTGGAGCTGGTGGTGGTGTTTCGGTGAAGCTGGTGATGTTGGTGATGTTGGTGGTGCTCCGGTGGTGGCAGTAAGTAGTGGTGCTGGTGGTGCTCCGGCATTAGTGGTGGCAGTAGGTATCGGTACTGGCGGTGCTCCGACGGTGGTAATGGCAGTATGTAATGACAATGTGGTGGCACTAGGTGGTGCTTGGTTCCACTTTCGCTCTCCACTTAAATATAATCACATGCCCTTTCCTATCTCTAATCACCCCTTAAGAAATTTCGACTAAGAACCCATACCATTCCAATTGTTGCTTTTAAAACGAAATGGAGGTAGTACTAAATTAACTACCTTTTTCACTTTCTTAATAAAATAGTGCCCAAGTCATTGTTGCAATAGAAAAAGAATAGAGAAAGTATATTTTTTTTGACTTAAGCTATGTTTAGTTCACCTGAAATTTTCTGATCTGAACTTATCTGATCTGATCTGATCTGATCTGAACTTATTTTTTCTGATCTGATCTGAACTGATATGATAACAAGAACTTATCTTTTAGATTTTTCTCCATATATAAGAAAAAATATAGTCATGTGGGGTCTTGTTTGATTCGTCTCAATGAGTACTTTATTAATATTCAATTATTATAATTTTTACTAATATGTAGTGAAAGATATAGTGATTTTTAAATATAAGCATGATCTGAACTGATCTGATCTGAACTTATTTTTTCTGATTTGATCTGATTAGATCTGAAATAAGCAAAAATAGGGTGAACTGAACATAGCCTTATATCATCTTATACTTATTTTACTTTGTTCATTATCAACTTTCCTTTTCTTTTTACTACCTTAGAGTTTTTAACCGCTAAAAATCAATACCTTAATTCATCTCAGGTGAAGAGTTTGATCAAGTGAGATCCACTTAACTGTTTTTATTTAGTTCTCCTCTACCCCCCTTTCCCCCTTGATGCCTTGATATATCATTTCTTATTTATTAAAGAAAAAATTGATAGAAATAATCCCACCTTTGAGAAGTCTTCTTAAAACAATCTCACCTTTGGACTAACTCAATAAAATTCCACCTTTTTGTCTTATCTTCTGAAAATAGACCTTCGCCTGTTGGTTACCTGCAATTGTAAGTTAATGACACACGTGGCATTGACCCTTACTCGCATGATCTTTATACCCGTTATATTGCACTCTAATCCCCTATTTTCCTTAACTCCCCTTCTTCTCCATCTTCTTTCTTTCACCGTGAAGTGTGAACTTCCAAAAGCTGAAAAAATTCTCTTTCACTTCGTATTAGGTTATGGGCCTTATGGTTGGTGATTTTCAAGCAACCAATTCAGGTTCATCTTCAAACACATCAAAGCCAGCGCCACAATCAATTTCAATTTCATGTACAAAACTAAAACAATTACTTACAGTATCAAAGTTAATTCCAACAAAATTGCAACAAAACTAAACCGCACAATATTTCTGAAAGAATTGCAACTTTCAGATTACAAAAAAAAAAAATAATTAAACACGTAACACAAAGATGGTTGCTTTGGTAGGGAAAATTAAATATTCAAATGAAACACGCAAGCTTGGACACTAAAAAAACCAGAAAAGATCTGGGAAGATTTCACGGAAAAACATAAATTTAGAAGTAATGCTAAGGAGCACTAAAGAAATCATATATGATTTCCCCTCTCACAGTTTGCACAGAACTTCAAAATTCTGGAAATCCCAAGCTTCAACAGTGATGGAAAGAAAGGAAGGTGAAGATATGGAAGGGGAAGATAATTGCAAGGCCCACATTTTTTATATTAAATTAATGAGAGTTAGATGGAAAATAAAAAATATAATAGATGGTATAAGTTTTACAAGTTACCATCAGGTAACTGGTAAACGTAGTCCATTTTAAGAAGATAAGACAAAATGTGGAATATTACTGAGTTCGTTCAAAATTAAGACTGTTTAAGAAGATCACCATCCAAATGTGGAATTATTCCCATCAATTTTTCCTTTAATAAAACCAAAAACATTACTTCCATTCAATCTAAAAATCCAAAATTACTTAAATCAAGTCAGGACTTATAGTTTTTTGAGAAACTTGACCTCAATCAACTGATAATTGCATATTCCTAAGTTGCAAAAGATATAAACTCAAATCCAATTTCGTAGGTTAGGGTTCTTGCTTGATTTTGGACATTTTTTATGAACTAATTATTTTTGGCAAATTAGGCTTAAATTAGGACATCTATGGTATTCTTTTATTTAAAAATTACTTTGGTTCAAATTCCTTTACATATTTATAAGCACATATTGTCTTAATCTTCTTTACAAAATCAGTTGAAGTGCAACTGTGGCAATCCTACTGCAAGATTGAAATCATAAACCATTGACGATCTAGGGCGAAGATTCATGACTTGCAAGCTATGGGACAACGAACAGAATATAAAAGGTTGTGGTTACTTTAGGTGGATTGATGATGATTAGGCTGAGTCATAGAGGGATGTGATTAACTAGTTGGTCTTAGACAAGAAACTGATGTGATGGTTTTTCTTGGGTAAAGATAGAGTAAGAGGAGTTGACAGTTTTTATAGAGAAGTCGTTGTTTGAAATGAAGAATGTGAAAAGCAAAGGAAATGAACAGTCAAGGAAGAAAGAGTTCTATGATGATTTTTTGCAAGCTCCATTTGGCCGAATCTTAGCATAAGCATGAGTTCTATGATGATTTTTTGTGATCAGAAACTTTGAGGTGGTAAATTTGAATAAAAAAAAATAAAAAGGTGATGATGCACGAAATAAGGTAAGTATAAGGTGGTAAAAGAAAAATCCAAACTAATATGTACTATCATAACCTATTGAAACTTAATTTGTAACTTTTATAATTTATGGAACTTAATAGAAATTATTCGAGGTTATTTGTACTTACTGAGCCTTAAATTAATCTTTTAAAGGTAAGACAACTGATCCCAAAAGCCCAAAAGCCCAAAAGCCAACCTGCTCTTCGAGCAACATCATTGGCTAGTCTGAAAAGCTTTGTTTTTTCTTTTTGCTTTTTTTATTTTTATAGGAAACGTCTGAATGGCTTTGAATGGGCTTATTGTTCCATGTTTCTCTCGCTTACTTCAAGCTTCTAGCTTGCTCAAAAGGCTTTAAAATGGGTTTATTTCGTGATTATGTCGCCTATCATTTACTGTCCATACATTCATACAATTAGGTAAGATTGTTAAACGGGCTAAAATGAAGACAGACAAAAACCATACACCTCAAATCTATCAATACTAGAATGAAGACGGACAAAATTAGGTATACACAAGATCATAGCACAACCAAGATCCAGTATCAACTCAAATAAAAATTGCAACACACTAAGTTATTGTCTGAATCAGCGTTCATGTCAACCAAATTACATCCACTTTCGTGTATCAAAGCTGAAGTCAGAAGCGATAATCAAGAGCAGCAACACATAACATAGATCCTTCATGTGCATAGTGAGGTCATCTCGAAAACATCACTCTCACATGATCATTACATCTATATTAATTTCAGATACAGGGCATGACTTAAGAAACATCTTTTTCTGTAAAGACCATATACAGTAAACAGATTCACAAAAACACGACAAGAGATTAGAGAGAGAAACTATTCTTAATATAAGAGAGAATGTATCTGCAGAAATAGTAGGGATATTTATAGATGTACTGTTCATATGACAGGATAGGTAATCCTTTGACACATTTATGACCATGATGAGTCTATCAGAGAGAAGATTCCCTTCTTTTGTCCTTTTCGGTGGCTGCAAGAGCAGTCCCGGTCTCTTATCAAGGAACACTCGTTTTGCTCTTATAAGTTCGCGTCTCGAAATATTTCCTGTCGGTCTCATTGCCATGTCCGACAGTAGACTTGGGTGGTACCCATACACCTGGTATATGGCAAGGGCCCCACTTATTGTAAGGGTCGTCAAACTCGACATGAATCCAAGGAGTTGCAATTCTTTTGATCCATGTTCAGCCTTCTGAAACAAAAATCCTCCACAAACAGTTGCTTCAATCAAAATAACACCTCCATAAACGCATGTCCTGTAGCTGAAAATGTTTGAGTTTGGGTGCATCAATCATAACATTAAAGTATTTGTTTGTTTTACATGCAATCCAAATGAAGCTTTTCCAATGAATGCCATTTAAAAACACACAGCGACAATCGACTCTAAAAAACTTTTTCCCTTGGAAACACACCTTGAATTCTTTCAAACATCCACCACAAATTTCTCGAACCCAATGATGGATATTCAATTGATAATATTATTCAAGCGATTAACTCTACAAACCGGATTGTTAGCGTGTTTGTGATTGTCGGCAACAGCTTCCTCAAGTTGCCAAGGGATATGAATTTAGTGTTGAAACCCATTGAAAGCCCACTTGTGAGTATCCCACATTGGAGAAAGATGAGAGATTGTTATACTTTATAAGATAGAGGAGTTACTTCTACTATCACCAATTAGTTTTAGTATGGAACCTCCTTTGGGCTTTTAAAGTGGATCAAATCACTCCTCCTCTTTGTTCGAGTCACCCAGGCCCGTTTCGTATTGTTTCTAAATTTTACATGGTATCAGAGCAGGAGATTCCTGCATAAATTCATGAAATTCCGTGCAATTTTAAGCTTAAATCTTCATTGAAATTCATTCCAGGTTTCTTTAAGTCAATGAATAATAATTCCATTTGATCGTTTAAATCAATGTTGACAAAATCTCACTACAATGTCTGATTACTAAATATTGATTGATTGAAAAACATTTCTTTTTGCTTGATTAAATGCTTCATTCTGATTCCAAACAAATTGAAGTTAATTTTATTCAAATCTTGCCTTTGATTTTTCATCTTCTTTGATTCAACTTGATTTCATCTTGAAATTGAGATTGATTTCAGAATTCTTGAGTTTATTTTATCACCAAGATTTTCTCAAAATGTCAGAAACATTCAACAATATTCTCCTCTTTTAAATCCAATTCAGGTTCCTTCATCAGTTTACTTCATTTATCCTTCATAAAATCCTACAATTCCTCTTGTTTCTGAAAAATTCAATGGAGATAATTTGCTGATTGGAAAAGAGGCATGTTGCTAGCATTGTCTATGAAAAACAAAATAGCTTTTGTTGATGGAAAGCTTAAAGACACCCGATCCTACTAATTCTTTGTACTCAGCCTGGGAAAGATGCAATAACATGATCATTTCTCATATTCTTAGGTCTTTATACGTTAGCCAATAGTGTATTGTATTACTCCACTGCTAGTGAACTTTGGAAAGATCTTGAAGAGAGGTACTCTATCATTTGAGGACCTCGGTTATACTCTATTCAACAAACACTCGAACAGATTAAGCAATGCTCATCTTCTATTGCTGAATTTTTCACAAAAATAAAAGTAATATGGGAAAAGATAAGTACAGAAAGTCCTCTTCCTTGTTGTACCTGTAATGGTTGCTCATGTGAGCTGACTAAGAAATTCCAGAAAACGCAACAAGATGAAAGGCTGATTCAGTTTCTTATGAAACTAAATGGAAGGCATGCTGCAGTAAGAACAAACATACTTATGATGACCCCACTTCCTTCCATCTTCATATCATATAATCTCTTGATTCAGAATGAAAAACAAAGAGAAATTACTGATATGACTCATAGTCCTACTATGGCATGCACAGTAACTGAAAATAAGAAAACTGAATCTGTTTACATGAATAAAGGCAGATCTTATTCCAATACTGGTCCCCTACTCTTGGATACGGGAAAAAATTAAACTCTTACTATTGCAATCATTGCAAAATGCCTGGTCATTCCATTGAAAGATACTGGAAAGTCAATGGATATCCTTCCACATTCAACAACTATGGTAGATACACCAAGGGTAAGAAGATTGTTGTAGTTGTGTATGGTGATGAAGACTTTAATGAATCTGATGGAACAGTTGACACTACTACTCATCTCACTAAAGCTCAGTATGATCACTTCATGTCATTGGTGAAGTAGAATAAAGATGATCCAATTCTATCTACTTCCATGGCAAATGTAGCAGGTACATGTCTCATTACATGTCATAATTCTAGATGGATCATAGAAAGTGGGGCAATATACCACATATGTTGAAATCTTGAATTATTTGATTCTTATCATCCTTTTGACAAAGAACCTAGCACCATTAAGTAGCTGATGGTAAACAAGTAGAAGTGAAGCATATTGGTTCTGTCAAATTTGAAAATGGGGTGTTACTTGAAAAAGTGTTACATGTGCCTGGATTACATTTCAATTTGATATCCACTCATAAATTGTGTACTAACATGGATTGTGATATCATATTTTCACATGATAAATGCATGATTCAGGGACATTCTCAAAAAGATTCCCCGGTTCTTGGTAAGCTAGAAGTTGGTCTGTATGATGTTGAGCATGATGCAACATCTGTTCAGTCCATGACAAGTTTAACAACAACAAGTGAGGAAGCAAAATTATGGCATCTGAGGCTTGGTCACTTGCCATTCAATAAAGTACATCACATAGACTCTAAATTTCATGTGAATAATTGTTGTTCAGATAGCACTTGTCAAGTATGTCCCAAACTTAAACACACTAGGAAACTTTTTCATGTTAGCACCACTTTGAGTAATCATTGTTTTGATCTTTTACATATAGATACTTGGGGTCCCTACAAGATTTAAACTAACTATGTGTACTTTCTAACTGTGGTTGATGATTTGTCTAGACATACTTGGACTTTTCTTATGAGTAATAAAACAGAAGTTGTTGATATCTTGGAGTATTTGGTGTAGCTGATTCATGCTCAATTTCATGTTTCTGTCAAGTGTATAAGAACTGACAATGCCAAGGAGTTATGTGAAGGCAGAATACTTTCTATTTTTCATTCACATGGGATTTTGCAACAGAAAAGTTATACAGATTCACCCCAACAAAATGGGGTGGTAGAAAGAAAACATAGGCATCTCTTAGAGACTACCAGGGCACTTTTCTTTCAATCAAGAGATCCATCTGAATTTTGGGGAGAATGCTTGCTCACTGCCACACATCTCATCAACACAATGCCTTTGATCTACCTCCATCACATTTCACCTTATGAAAAGCTTCATGGTCAAAAGCCTAGCCTAACTCAGTTTAAAGGTGTTTGGTTGTCTTGTTTTTACATCAACCATTAAGGCCCACAAAACTAAATTCGACTCTAGAGAAATTCCTTGTGTCCTCTTGGGCTATCCTATAGGCCAAAAATCCTAGAAGTTGCTCAATCTAGAAACAAATAAAAAATTTGTTTCTAAAGATGTCACCTTCCGTGAAAAACACTTACCTTTCCACATTACACAACCTGTCACTCCTTCTTTCTCTAACTTTCTTCCCACAAATACTTACTTGGATTCTTCACTTCCTATTGAACTTCCTGATGCTTTATCACCATTCTTTGATCCACCTTCTCCAGTCTCCTTATCACCTTACATCAACACCCCTCTACTCATAGCTCTTCTGTTTCTAGTTCCACTCCTGATCCATCTTCTGTTTCTCCTCTTCACCATAACATTTCTTCTTCTTTACAGAATAATGTTTCCGAACCTAGGAGATCTACTAGGCCTCATACTCAACCAACATGGCTATCTGACTATGTTTGCACCACTACAGCCCCCTCTTCTCATTGGTGCAACTTAATTAGCTTTGATGCTTTTCCTTATATTTCTAAAGCTTTCATCACTCACATTTCTAAAATCACTGAACCTGTTAGCTATCTTGAAGCCTCTCAGCATCAGGAATGGCAAGATGCCATGAATAAAGAATTAGAAGCTTTAGCTTCCAATCAAACATGGGAAGTGACATATCTTCCTAAGGGTAAGAAAGCCATAGGGTGTAAGTGGGTGTTTAAGGTGAAAGTGAAAACGAATGGCACTTTGGAAAGATATAAGGCTAGATTGTTGGCAAAAGGGTATACTCATAGGTATGGATTGGACTATGTAGAGACTTTTTCACCTGTTGTCAAAATGGCTACAGTCATGTGTCTTTTAGCTTTGGCAGCTAGTTTTGCTTGGCCTCTACATCAACTTGACATCAACAATGCTTTCCTTCATGGAACATTCATGAAGAAGTCTATATGCAGATGCCAAAAGAGATTCCGAATCCAGAAAAGAAAGTGTACAAGATCATTAAGTCTCTTTATGGCTTGAAACAGGCTAGCAGGCAATGGCTTGCTAGGCTACATTAAGAACTAGAATATACAGCAAGGGTTTATGCAAATTAAGAATGATTTGTCCCTTTTATCCATAACAGTGATTCTGGTATGTGCTTTGCAGTTGTGTATGTGGATGATATCATCCTTAGTTGGCCTAATATCACTCTTATACATCATCTCAAGACTCATTTACATAAAGTCTTCAATATAGAGGATTTAGGGCAATTGAGTTTTTTCTTGGGCATTGAGGTTTCTAGACTCTCAGATGGCATCATTTTAAGCCAAAGAAAGATCACCAATGAGTTGTTAGTAGACTGTGGTTTGGATGTATCTAAAACAGACAAGACTCCTTTTCTTGTGTCTTTGAAACTTATGGCTAAAAAAGGGGATTTTTACCATGATCCAAGTCACTTTAGATGCTTGGTAGGAAAATTAAATTTCCTCACTCATACCAGATCAGATATTTCTTTTGCAGTACAAACTCTTAGCCACTTTCTTCAGGCTCTTAGAGTTCAACATGTCTCTGCCCTTCATCATCTTCTCAGATACATTGTTGGTATTGTTGGACAAGGCATTTTATTACAAGATTTCAAGCACCTTACTCTACAGGGGTACTCAGACTCATATTGGGAAGCTTGTCCCAATTCTAAAAGATCTGTCACTGGCTACTTTATGTTATTAGGTTCTAGTCCTCTTAATAAGCTATATAGGGCCATGGCTGCTGCTGCTTCTGAAATTTCCCGGCTGGTCAGGTTACTTAATAAGCTAGGTGTGACAAACCTTACACTTGTTAAGCTCAGTTGTGATAATCAGTCAGCCATTCATCTAGGCAAAAATCCACTCCAACATGAAATGACTAAGCATATTGAACTAGATGTTCATTTCACTAGAGATAAAGATTTAGGTTGGAGCTCACTTATGTTCCTACAGGATAGCAGCTTGCTGATCTTTTAACCAAGACTCTTCCTTCTCCTCAACTTTTTAAATGAATGACCAAGCTAAGGATATCCTCACATTCCACCCCTAGCTTGGGGGGGGGGTATTGCAGATATAGTTGCAGCTCCAGCAGCTCACCTAAGCTCTCACACTCTCTATGTTGATGTGTTAAGAGTTAGTTGAGTTTATTAAAGGGTGTTCTAACAACTTTCGGATTTCTAGGAAGTTAGTTATATTAGAGAGAGGGTCTTATTACATCATCACTTGTAATAACAAGGTCTATATATACCATGCTGAATTCATTTTTTGTAATTCAATCAAACAATTACAAATGAAATGAAACCCTCTATTCTCTCTCTACTCTTATTTCCAAATACTAAGAATCATTACATGGTATTAAAGCCCGTTTTGCGGGTCTCGTCTAAACTGGATATTTGATCGCTAATGGATAAGGATTTACCTCGATAGGATGCCCATCCCCTAATAGGATTATTGCTATGACCTTTCTAGTTAGATCTTAATGTCGAAGGATACTCACAAGTGAGGGGGTGTGTTGAAACCCATTGAAATCCCACTTGTGAGTATCCCACATTGGAGAAAGAGGAGAGATTATTACAAACTTTATACGATAGAGGAGTTACTCCTACTATCACCAATTGTTTTTAGTATGGAACCTACTTTGGGCTTATAAAGTGGATCAAATGTCTCCTCCTTCTTGTTCGGGTCACCCAGGCCCGTTTCGTATTGTTTCCAAATTTAACATCTAGAATAGGTTAATTATTGGGGAAGTGAGTTTTTATAGGATTTTCCATGTCCAGAATATGCGACTATTTTTAGTAATGGTGAAATAGTCCGTAATAATGCGAATAGAGGTAACTTGGGTCTAGAGAAACTACCATCGATGGGATAAAACACTTATTGTAGCGGCAAAGTTTAAGGGAAGAAGAGAGAGAATTTCGATGAGGATGGTATCGGGAAGTGAGCTTAATATGTCTCTTCTTCGTCGTCGTTGTTGTTATAGTTGTTGTTGTTGTTGTTGTTGTTCTGCACTTTTCGCCTTTTCTTCTCGCCCTCTTTTGTGTTGTCAGGCATTTTTGTGGCAATTGTGTTGATTTGAGAAATGGAATTGGAAATTGATTTGGGATGCACGATTTCTCGGTGTTTTTTTTTTTTGAAGTGAATTTCTCGGTGAGTTAATAACCTTTAGGGGTTGAAGAAATCACTAAAGGGGTGCTTTCACTTCTATTTAAAAAGAAGTTCAAGGTGGAAGTAGGTTAAATCAGATGCAAAGACATGAGTGTATAGGGCTATGAAAGCCTTATTTTTGGTCAAATTGTTTTTAAAGATATAAATCATACATTCGTCATTCTGATCTCCAAAATTGATAATTCTACCAATCCAAATCATTTTGAGCCATTAGTTTTTGTTCAACTACTTATAAGATTATTTATAAAATAAAGGCTAACAAACTAAAAGTAGTCTTGGACAGAATAATTCAACCTTTGCAAGGGGCTTTTGTTCCAGAACGAGTAATCCAAGATAATATTATCTTAGTACATGAATTTTTTTCATTAAAATAAAAAGGTATAGAAAGTTGGTTACTTGGTTAGCTATAAAACTTGATATGGAAAAAAGCATATGATATATTAGAATGAATCTTATTTGTGATACTTTTAACAAATTGGGCTTTTGCGCAAGATGGATAACTTGGTTACAACAATTTCCTTTTCTATTCTAGTTGATGGGATTCCAATTGATATGTTTATTCCATCAAGAGGCATACGACAAGGGGATCCCTTATCTCCGTATATTTTCATTCTCTGTGCTTAGATTTTAGCTCGTCAACTTTTTCAACCTAGTACTATAAGCTCTCGATTAATCGGGGTTACCTACGTCATTTCAGAGTTAATATTCCCTTCTTAACTTTTGCGATTGATAGTGTGATTTTTGCTAAAGCCAATTCTGAAAGTTGTCATACTATTAAAAACATTCTTAATCGTTACTGCTCTATGTCAAGTCATTTAGTTAATTTTTATAAGTCTGCGTTCTAGTGTACCCAAAATAATCCTACAATGTTAATAATAGAAATTTTTATTATACAAAAGTTGGAAGAAACTCTCTCTTTAGGTAACTATTTAGGTTGCCCAATCATTAGTAGTAAGGTTTCTAATGCTACTTTTGATGAAATTCAAGAGAAAGGTCCTCTCAGCTTACTAAATAGAGAGCTAACTCTTCGTTCCAAGCAGGACGTACTATTTTGATTTAATCAAATTTGGCTACTAAAGCTAATTTTCAATTGCAATGTTTTGCTCTTCCCCGCCTCTATTCATTCCTCCATTGACAAAAGTTATAGAAATTTTCTATGGAATAAGGATCCGAACTCCAATGCCCCTAACTTGATAGGGTGGGACATGATTTGTAAGCCTAAAATATTTGGAGGGTTGGGGTTAAGAAAAGCCAAAATCAATAATTTTGCTCTCCAACTCAAATTATTGACGAAAATCATTAGAAGGCCGGACAGCTCATGGGTCAAACTTGTTAAGCAAAAGTATCAGAAATAAGATGATTTATTTTCCTATAGAACTAAGGCTAATGTTTCTTGGCAATGGCGCGAACTTATGACGTTCTGTAGATGGTCGATTGGGGATGGTAAATATATTTTCTTTTGGTATGATAATTGGGAGTTCAAATCTCCTATTAGTCAATTATGTTCTCCCATTATTGGGTCAGAAGAGCTTAGGGTTAGTTATTTTATTTTTGAGGAGGTTGAGTGGATGAAGTATTGTCTAATTGAGTTTGTTCCCTTTAACATTGTGGATGAAATGTTGAAAAATTTAATCCCTTATAACCATTTGTCAGATAGGGTGTTTTGGGGGTCTTACTGTTGATGGGAAATATTTGATTAAATTAGGAGTTGCTCTACTTCAAGGGTATGGTTTAAACCCTTTTGTTCAAGTTAGTTATAATTGTATATGGTCTTTGGCTATTCCTCCTGAAATTAAACTTTTTCTGTGAAAAATTTGTCAAAATGGTCTTCATACAGAAAAAAAAGAATTGGAGATAAGTCATATTTTTCTCCCTCTGGAATGTTTTTTTTTTGTAATTATCATTCAAAAAATAATCACCATTTATTTGTGAAATGTCCTTGCATTTCCAGTGTTTTGGATATTGTGAATGTTGATGGGGATCCCCCCCCCCCCCAAAGGATTGATATAGATATTGATTTCATAGACAAATTATGTAATCTTAATTCACTCCAAAAGTATTAGTTTTTTATGTTGTTGTCTAGTGATTTATTTAGTATGCTAGGAATAGTATTACTTTTCGTCAGGAGAGTTTCTCCCCAGCTAAATTGGGGGGCTTGATCAAAGCTTATATGAAAAAGATTGATTGCCTCAAGTCTCTTGGTTTGACTACAAAGACTAGTCAAATGGTGCCTAAGGGGTCTAAGCATAATAGGATTAATATTGTGTGGTCCCCTCCCACATCCGCCTAATTGCATAAACTCAATTTTGACGGGTCTAAATTGTGTAATGGTAGTACGACCTATGGTTTTGTTATTAGAGATGATCAGGGGAAAATCCTATTAAAAGCTAATAATTCTATTCCTGATAACTCTATTTTGATTGCTACGGCTTAGGGTCTTAGAGAAGGTATTTGGGGGCTCTGTCTCTGGAGGCTACTAATATTTGTGTTGAAGGCGACAATTTAACTATTATTCAAGAAGTTTAAAGAGTTTGGAAAGTCAGTGGTCTCTTATGCTCTTATTAACGATGCAGGTGAGGATCTTAAGGAATTTTCTAATTGTTTTTATTGAGCATGCTTTTCGAGAAGCAAATTATGCTAAAGATTGGATGGCGAATCGTGGCCATTCGACTTTAAATCTTTGTTATTGGTTTGAATATTATGATATTGCGTTTACCAAGATCATCCGTAATAATGCTTTAGGATTACTTTTAATTGGATCTCTCCCTAGTTTTCTCTTTGTTGCTAAAAAAAGACAAAAATACATGACATGAGCATATGGAATTCGGATTAGGACATAAATTTTAAGATGGAGAATATCTAAATCTTTTCCAACCATTAGAATGTATCTCCAACTCTTGTTTCACCCCTTCAAGATTTCTTAAGTTATTGCTCTTAGCCATATTTAATACACTAGCAAGAACATTATTGAGTTCAATCCAATCAGAAGTGGCGGATCCAAGATTTGATCTACGTGGGTTCGAAGTTATTCGAGAAAAAAAAATATTAGTTAATTATATTGCCTGTCCACTGGTCTAAATTCAAAGTTACGAACTTATGACCAATACCTAGTAATTTAACCCATTATTACATTAAAAAAATAATAATCAATTAAGGTATATTTTCATTCATTTCATATGTCAATTTATTAGTTAAGTTTAGAAATCATCCCATGAAAATATTGATTAATCTCAATTTTGTAGTTATTAGCATTGATTATAAAAATGCATGAGCATCTTAATCTCATCTTTGATATATTTAGCAATATCATTTCTTTATGCATTAAAAAGTAAAAAGGACAATTAGAATACAAGAAATAAGGAAAAATTGACATGAATTAATAATCTAAAGTTCAAAAAAGTTAGTGAAAGTTAGTGAATGTTAGGCTGATTTAGGCGATTTTTTTCAAAAATGAGAAAAAAGATGCATAATACGGTAAATAAAAAGAAAACAAACTAAAATTAAAAGCTAAAGCTTTTTTAAAAGAATTAAAAAGTTAAGATGTCCAGGAGATTACCCAAATTTGAACTTAAATTGAACTCCCTTGAAAAGACAGGGTTTCCCTCCTTTGCGAGTGAGGCCAACCTTACCGGCCGCGGTTTTTTCTCAGGTCAATTATGTTGTTAGCCGAAAGATGGTTATCGGTTCAAGGACGTAAGGTGACCCTGTTTTTCAGGGTAAGAAGGGATAGAGAAAATGCCTCGAGCCAATGTTAAAGTACCAGGCTTTACGGCGCTGAAGTAACCCATGCCATACTCCTAGGAAAAGCTCGAACGGCCTTTAACAAAAGGGTACCTGTACCCAAAGTCGTAAGACCATGTATGGGGGCTGACGCCTGCCTATCCCCGGTGAACGGCGGGCGTAACTATAACGGTCCTAAGGTAGCGAAATTCCTTGTTGGGTAGGTTCCGGCCCGCACAAAAGGCGTAACGATCTGGACACTACCGCGGAGAGAGGCTCGGTGAAATAGACATGTCTGTGAAGATGCGGATTACCTACACCTGGACAGGTTTGTTGGAACGATGCTGCAGATTGAAACTTAAGGATGATGATAATGAAATTGTTGACCTTGGTGGTTATGTGGACAAGGAAATGTGGAGGTATATAATAACACGAAATCTATTATATACTCAGATTGTTAGGTTATCATCGAACTTATCCTCCAAAAGGAGCACTTTGATAAAATATCCAACATGGTTGATACTTGCAGGCAGTGGTATAAGAGGTACTAGGAGGTGAGGCTCAAGTATTGTACGTAGTGGAATTTCAAACAAAACAGTCGGCGCTCTAGCAAAGGAATGTAGATATATGTAGTTAGAATGTGATGTAATAATGATGTTCCTTCTTCCCCCTAGTTATTGTATGCAACATTTTATTTTGGATTGTATGACGTTTGAAGTAGTAACACCAGTGGAAAAAGTCTTATATGACACAAGAAAATTGATCCGATTTTTACTAAACCAGATCAGTTAGATACTGATCCGGTTGGCCAAGATAACAGGATGATTTTGTATATAAGTTTTAGGCGCAATAAAAAAAAGACCGAATTAACTGATCCAGTCCATCTCAAAACCGGATCAGGTAATTGGACATACATATTATGGGCCAGCGTGCTTTCATCCCACTCCTGATATTCTGTCGCGCTTTCAGACTTCAGCTCACTAGTTTCTCTTTTCAGAGCACTCCACCCGTTTACCTTATATTTTCTCTTCTTTTGCGTGCCTACATCGCTACTCCTAAATCTTCTCTCACTTTCACCCCACAATGTAAACTCTAATACCACTCCTCATCTTCCCTCATCAGCCTCCCCATGATCTAAAATCTAAACCGTTATCTTCCCTCCTCAATTCCCCCGCCACGATAATCTACAACCACGCACCATCCTCCCTCCTCTCGCCCAGTTCTCCACGATCGCAACCTTCAACCATCAACAATGTTGTATTTCCAATTCCTAATACCCACTTTTCATATAAGCGCCATCAAGAATTTGAAGAGAACCCATTTCATATATTCGTCTTCAATGAGCTATGATGCCGTCAAATTCCATGGTTTGTAGATGTCGTTAACAAGGACAACATCAGAGTTGCCAAGATCTTCAACACAAATCTGGCCAGGCGTTTCGTCGCATCTTTGAAATTTGTTCGAGATCTGAATTTTGTTCTTCAAGGTCTGTTCCAGATCTAATTTCTGTAAAAAAAAATATAATCTATTTTTAGTTCAAGATTTAATTTATTTTCATTTAGATGCAATTTTTTAAAGGTTTTAGGGTTGTGAATTTATTATCTAATTTAAATTTCATTTTTTTTTATTTTCGTTCTTCAAGATCTGTTCTAGATCTAATTTTTGTAAAATAGTTTCGATTTTTAGTTCAAGATTTAATTTGATTTAATTTTTTAGTTTAGATGCAATTTCCTTTTTTTAGGTTTTAGAGTTGTAAATTTACTATTAGTTGTATTGTTGTTGTAATGTTTTATCTATTTTTTAGTTTAAATGTAAATTCTGAGATTGTATTATGTTTGTAATTTAGTAATATATTATTTTAAATTTTATTGTTCGTAATTCTGGGGTGTTTGTAATTTTATTGTCTAAGATTTTTATTAATGTTTCGTTTTAAATTTGGAGTTAAAACTGAGTTGTGTAGTTTTATGACTTTCACGAGCAATTTTTAAAAAAAAATCAAGAGCGCAACTGATCTGGTTTGTGTACAAACCAGATCGATTGACTAATGTAACGGATCCGATTTGTGTATAAAACCAGATCGGTCAATAGTTATCCGATCCGATCATAAACCGGATCAGAAAAATTTTGCTATCCGTTGCGACGCCACCAACTCCGGTCCATTTACAGATTGGTAAGCCCATTATGACTGGATCAGAGACCTATTTTCTACTAGTGTAATGCATTTGGTTGCTCTCTTTCACAAAAAATGATAAAAATATAATACTTTTTTTCAAAAACTACCTTATAAAGAAAACGTTTTTTTTTTTAAACTACCTTATGACAAATAGTTGTTAAAAAACTTTGTTGAACCCTAGTTTTGATAATGACAAAGAAACAAAGGAACAAACTAAGTAGTGAACTAATGAGTTATTTAAGTGTATGGTGTTTAAGGTATCAATGCAAGGAACTGGGAGAATACGAAGTCAATGAAGAAGTCAAGAGAGGATTTCAAAGGCTAAGTAAAGAAGTTTCTATGTTGATACTGGAGCAAGCATTGGATCAAGAAGAATAGAAGCTAGGCGTTTTATTTTCTAGTTCCAATGTAAAGGAACAAAGAAAGAATGGTAAGGAACTGTGGCAGTCTATTTGAGAATGAGAGTTTGTTCCTTTGTAAGGAACAAACTAAGTGGCACTAAACGAATATGTTAAAGGAACTTAGTTAATAAAAGGAACTAGACTTAGGCGTGCAACATTATAACGGTTAAAAAGATATTTGAGTAAGTCATGCCTAAATTATAGGAAATTAGTTATATCTAATTTCAAATGATAAAATCAGTTTTAAAAAGAAAATCTGTTTAAGAAAAAGATTTTATTTTTCGGAAAATTAAGAATAAATATCCGGGTTGTTAGAAAGATTTTTTAAAGATATTATTTTCTTAAAGATTAAAAATTCATTTTAAAGATAAAAAGAGTTTTATAAAAACTGATTTTCGGATAAAGCTCAAGGAACTCCTATTACTTAGGAGTAATGGCTGAAATATCCACGTTCATTTTAGTTCATGGGATCATGGGACATGATGTAAAACGTGTTCCTTAGGGGAAGGAACATCATGGGTTAATGGACTTAAAATGTACTCTAGATTAATCCCACGTTCTTCATGATTAACACTATAAATATAGAAGTCTAGATAAGTTCCAAATTGTGTCTGACTAAGTAATTAAGTGAGTTTAACTTATTAAGTGTCAGTGCCTTCATTCTCTCATAATAGCCATTTGTTCTTTGCCTTCTTACTCTAATTCCACTAAGCTTATTTCGATCAATTGTATTTTGGTTTTTGGGGTAAGGGAACTTTGAGTGAAGTTCTGTAAGAAGAGGCTTTGAGTGAAGCTTGTATGTGTGAGAAAAACTTCGAGTGAAGTTGAGAGGAACTGCTGTTAAGGGAACAGTGGCTCAGGAACTTGAGTTTAGGAACTCAAGGTTGGCTCGAGTTAGAATTAGGTTGTAACAAAATTGTTTGGCCTAATTAGTGAAAGTGTTGAGTTTAAAATCCCTAGTGGTCGAGGTTGTTTCTTCTTGTTGGGCCCAAGAAGTTTTTCCTCGTAAAAATCCCTTGTGTTCCTTAGCTTGTTTATTCGTTTAAGTTTTAATTTCCGCAAAAAGTTACGTTTATTTCTACACCTACAATTCACCCCCCCTCTTGTAGTGTTCCTAGGGAAATAACAATTGGTATCAGAGCAGAACTCACGTAAGATAGGAAACCCTATTGAGAAAAAGATCCAAGGAACAATGAATACCACCGAGAAACTTGAAGAAGGTTATTCCACTCAAAGGCCTCCTATGTTCAATGGGAAGTACTACAACTATTGGAAGAACCGCATGGAGATATTCATCAAAGCTGAAAACTATCAGGTATGGAGAGTCATTGAAGTTGGTGATTTCGAAGTCACAACTACAAATGACAAAAATGAGGTAACTCTTAAAACCCCTCTCTGATTATGACAAATCTGATTTTGAAAAAATGGAAGTAAATGCCATGGCTATTAAATTTGCATTGTGGACTTGGACCCCATGAACATAATAGGATCATGGGATGCAAATCCGCAAAGCAAATAGGGATTTACTAGAAGTAACCCACGAAGGAACTAATGAAGTTAAAAGATCGAAAATTGATTTACTTATGAATCAATATGAACTGTTCTGCATGAAATCCAAAGAAAGCATCCGAGACATGTTTACTCGTTTTACTAATTATTAATGAGTTGGCTTCTGTTGGAAAGTTTATTTCATCTGAGAAAAACAGGTTCGAAAGGTTCTTAGGAGTCTTCCTAAGGACAGATGGATGGCTAAAGTCACTGCTCTTCAAGAAACAAAAGACTTCACTAAGTTCAACTTAGAACAGCTGGCAGGGTCACTTATGACTCATGAGCTTCACCTTGATACTGAATATGGTGAAAGCTCCAAATCAAAATCAATTGCTCTCAAAGCAGATGATGAAGATGATTCGGACTCGAAGAAGAAGAAGCAGCCCTCATGGTTCGAAAATTTCGAAAGATGTACAGGAACATGAAGAATGGAAACTTCAAAGGTAAAACTAAGAAATTTTCTAACAAAGCTGCTTGTCATAAATGTAGTACAGATCACTTCATCAAGGAATGTCCTCTTTGGGAAAATGACAAAACCAAAGAAAGGAACAAGGAACGCTTTGCTGAAAGGAACAAAGAATCAAAAGCACCTTTCTCTAAGGCAAATGTGCGCAAAGCTATGATAGCTGCTTGGGGAGATTCAGAGACGGAAGAAGAAGAGGAACAACCAACTGAAGAAACAGCAAACCTTTGCCTCATGGCAAACACTGACGAAAAAGAAGATGAAGAAAAATTGAGGTAAGTCAACATGGACTTGAGTCAGAACTAGATGGTAAAACTAGGCTGAAATATATGATCTTCTTTATGATGCAATTCTTGAATGTAGAGATGAACGTGAAAAACGTAAACAAACGGAACAAGCCTTAAAGTTGCAAGGAACACATAGAATGGCTTAAGAAAATGAGAACAGATGTCGAAACAAGATTCTTTGATTATGATAAAAACTTAAAAATCAAAGAATGTTATGAAAGTTTGAAAAATAAAATTATCTAATTAATTTAGAGATTTCACACTTGAAGGAATTTGTCCCTGTTCTGAGTTCCTTTGATATAAGATCAACCCCTTTGAAAGGATACAGATCTGAGATTGAAAAAATGAATAAAGAGAAAAATATTTTAAAGGAACAGATCTGTAATCTTAAAAAGGAACTGGTTGTCGCAAGGAACAGAGGCAAAATCATGAAAGTTCCTAAGTGGATTGAGAAACCACAGACCAAAAGGAAGGAAGGTCTTGGTTTTGAAAACTACAAGAAAAGGAACAAGACAAAGAAATATGTTGATCTACCTAGTGAAAATTTGTATGTATTGTGGCAAGGTAGGTCATTACATAAATCAATGTCAATTAAAATCTGAATGATTGGGAAAAATGTGACAATAAGTAAGAAAAAATGGGTTGTCAAAACAAATCCTAGTCAAGAACAGGAACCCACGAAAGATGGGGTTCCTACAACTAACACTAGTTGATTTTTGCAGGTTGGAGTGAGGGGGAACAACAATGGTATCTCGATAGTGGTTGTTCCAAGCACATGACAGGAGACAAAACGAAGTTTCTCTCACTCACAACCTATGAAGGTGGAAGTGTAACATTTGGTGATAATAAGAAAGGTAACTAGTTGCTATGGGTAAGGTCGGTAAGTCACCATTACACTCCATTGAAAATGTATTTTTAGTTGAAGGTCTAAAACATAATCTATTAAGCATTTCTCAATTCTGTGACAAAGGAAATACTGTAAAATTTGATAAAGAAAAATGCTTGATCATCAACATTAAAACTAAGAAGGTTATCTTGGAAGGAACAAGGAAAGGGAACACATACATTGTGGATCTAGACCTTGTTCCTCAAATCAATTTAACTTGTCTTAGTGTTATTGAAGATGATTCACTTCTTGGCACAAGCGTCTAGGACATGCTAGCTTTTCATTACTTGAGAAACTTAGTCAAAAGATCTTGTTTTAGGATTACCATCCATAAAATTTCATATTGATCAAGTTTGTGATGCATGTGCACGAGGTAAGCAAGTAAGATCCTCTTTCAAATCTAAAACGATTGTAAGTACCACTAAACCATTAGAATTAATTCATATGGACTTATGTGGACCCATGAGAATTCAAAGCAGAAGTGGAAAGAGGTATGTACTTGTGATTGTAGATGACTACTCTAGGTACACTTGGGTTATTTTTCTCCTAGTAAAGATGAAACTTATGATGAGTTCCTTGTCTTTGCTAAAAGAGTTCAAAACTAAGTGGACATAAAATAATGCACATTAGATCAGATCATGGCAAGGAATTCGAAAATTATAAATTTGATGACTTAAGCAGAGATAATGGCCTAGATCATAATTTTTCTGCCCCTAGAACACCACAACAAAATGGTGTTGTAGAAAGGAAAAATAGAACTTTGGAGGAAATGTCTAGAACCATGTTAATTGCTAGTGAACTTCCAAGGAACTTTTGGGCTGAAGCTGTTAATACTGCTTGTCACATAATTAATCGTGCCATGATGAGACCTATCATTAATAAAACTCCTTATGAACTTTATTTGGAAAGAAACCAAATATCACCTATTTTAGAACATTTGGTGCAAATGTTATGTGCATAATAATGGAAAAGATAATCTTGGAAAATTTGATGCAAGGAGTGATGAAGCAACATTTTTAGGATACTCCTCACATAGTAAAGCTTATAGAGTATATAACAAAGAACTATGTGTGTTGAAGAAAGCATTCATGTAATCTTTGATGAATCTGACAAAATAATCCAAGCATACAGGTTGATGACTATGAGATAGGGTTATACAACCAAGACAAGGAACAAGATTCACAAGAAGAAGAAGAAGTGAAAGAGGAAAGGAACGAGGAATTTGAAAATAATGACATCAATGATGTTCCTGTTCCTCAAGGAGGAGAAGATGCTCCTGTTCCTCTAAATGAAGGAACTGAGTCCACCGAGGCTAACAGAGGAACAACTGAGCAGAGTTCCTCATCCTCTCAAGGAACTCATGAGGAACAACATGTTCCTATAAGAGAGTTTCAACCAAAACCTTGGAGATTACAAAAGTCACATCCTGTGGAACTCATAATCAGCGACATATCCAAAGGTACGCAAACTAGATCTCAGTTAAGGAACTTTTGTGCATTTCATGCGTTCCTATCAATGATGGAACCAAGAAATCATGAAGAAGCCTTAACTGACTCTGATTGGATTACTGCAATGCAAGCTGAATTAAATGAGTTTGAAAGAAACAAGGTATGGCATCTAGTTCCTTCATCTAAACAACAAAAAGTAATTGGCTTAAAATGGGTGTTTAGAAAAAACTAGATGAATATGGAACCATTGTAGAAACAAAGCTAGACTTGTAGTAAAAGGTTATAATCAACAAGAAGGAATAGATTATGAAGAAACCTTTGCTCCTGTAGTAGATTAGAAGCCATTAGAATTTTAATTGCATTTGCTGCTTACATGGGATTTAAATTATATCAAATGGATGTTAAGTGTGCATTTTAAATGGCTATCTAAATGAAGATGTATATGTTGAACAACCCCTGGTTTGTAAATAATTCCCAAATCATGTCTACAAGCTTAATAAAGCTCTTAGGGTTAAAACAAGCACCTAGATCATGGTATGAGAGATTATCAAAGTTCCTTTTAGAAAACAATTTTAAAAGAGGAAAGGTTGATAAAACCTTGTTCCTAAAATCTAAAGGAACTGATTTTTGCTTGTTCAAATATATGTTGATGACATCATATTCGGAGCTACTAATGAAACATTGTGCAAAGAATTCTCAAGTCTCATGAGCAATGAATTTGAAATGAGTATGATGGGTGAGTTAAATTTCTTTCTTGGACTACAAATCAAACAAACTGAAAAGGGAATAATTGTTCACCAACAAAAATACATAAAGGAACTATTAGGGCCCGTTTGGTTGGAAATATTTTGGGCTTGGAAAGGGAATGAGGTAACACACTCCCTTATTTGATGTTTGGTTGGGCTATTCATTTTTTTCACTCCCTTACTGGCCCCATTTTGATTCCCCCATCTTGAAACCCTCCTCCCACCAGAGGATTCAAATCACGTTACTTTTGATTCCCCATCTTGAAACCCTAACGTCCTTTCTCTCTCCTCTTTTCATCTTCGAAATCCTTTGCGAAATATTTCAAATCTGCTGAAATCTTCTCGAAATATTTCAAATCTGCTGCCAAATCTTCAAATCTACTGCGAAGTTCTTCAAATTTGTTCCGAAGATGATGTTTACGCAAGAACAACCAATCATCTTTTTTTCGTAGGTAATTTTCAAGTGATTTTACAGTATTTTTTGTGCGATTTTCACTATATTGATGCTTTTTGTTCTTTTTTTTTTTGTCGAATTCTCCTCAGATCAAAGGGATTTTGAAGATTGTCCTTGTTATTTCAACAAAATTAAGCTTAGGTATCCATCTCTATATTCTTCTTAAAACTAGGGTTTTTTTTTCCTATACTTGTCCCGTTGTTGTTGATTTTTGTTCTCACGAGGCTTTGTTTTATTCATGCACACCACATGTTCGATAAAATGTTTAGCTAAGTTCATGGAAAGCATCCTTTAGTTTTCATGCACACCTTGTTCTCTCTTTCCATTCGTGTGTTTTTTTATTGAAATGGATTCCCTGAATTGCCACTGATTCTCTTTCATCTGCTTGCTGTGTGAGTTGAGACACTTAATTACATGAAGAATAGTGCTTTCATGAATTGCCACTGGTGGTAGTAGTGATTCCTTGATATGGGTTCAAGTATTGAACAGAAAATCCAATATGACCAAGCTAAGATAGATTGATTTTGTCACAAAAATCATATATTAGTAATGGATTATCCAAATATAATCTAATCCAATTTACACCCAAATATGACCAGATTGAAATTAGTTTAGAGAAATCTATTAGATTGTGGGATATTTTTCTATCAAAATCCAATCTAAATGATCAATCTCACATCCCTAATGATAACACATCTCCACAATTGATTAGAGATAATTTATTTCTCTACTGTTTTGTTTTTCATTAGTCATTACTAATTTGTGTTTTGTGTTTGGCAATGTTGTTGTTTTGTTTTGTGTTTTGTTGTATGAACCTAAATATCTTAACTTAATTTATGGATGTTTACTTATCTGTTGTTGTGGGGTGCAATGATAATTCTAGGAGGTTTTTTTTTTTTAATTTCAGAAATGGACCGTTTTAACCAAATATCAAGGAGGAAGAAGAAATGTCAACAAATTCAGTTGGTAGTGTCACTAATTTGTGTTACGTATTATATGTATTTTATGTGGTACATGATGAGCATAACAATTGCTAAGAGTCTTGATTTGACGGGGAGGAAAAAGTCTAGAAAAAAAATGCGTATGGAACTTTAAGAAGGCTAAATTCGAGAGAGTGATGTATCTTGTAAAAATAACTTCGAGTGACTAGACATACTTTTTAGTGCTTTGTGAGATGCTTAGAGATATAGGAGGACTTAGTGGGACTCGAAACATGTCACTTGAGGAGATAGTAGCTATGTTTATGTATATATTGGCTCACCATAAGAAAAATAGGTCTATTGGACACTTTTTCATTAGAAGTGGAGAAACGGTGAGTAGATAGTTTCACCTTTGTCTTACGGCTGTCCTAAAGTTACATGAGCACTTACTTGCCAAGCCTACACCAATAGCCGATGACTGTGAAGATGATAGATGGAAACCTTTCAAGGTATTTCACCTAAATCCTTTATGCCCATTGAATAGAATTAGGGGTCGAATTGTTTTGAGTTCAAATGATTTAAAGTTTATTACTTGTTTTGTAGAATTGTTTAGGTGCATTAGATGGCACCTACATTAACGTGAGGGTGCCGGCAAAAGATAGAGCAAGGTATCGAACAAGGAAAGGCACCATAGCCATGAACGTATTAGGGGTTTAGGTTCTATAATTCAACAAGTTAAGCTGGAAATGAAGCATATATAATAGTAGTTATGCAAGTGACCCTTATCTTAGAATAGCAAGCTAAAGTGAGTTGATTAAAATGTATTAATTTCTCCTGTCTATCTACCTATGAGATGAAGTACATTCTAGCTAACATTAGTTAGTATACAGAATATTCTCTTTCATGAAGTGCTAGTAGAGGAGCTGGTATTTGCCACTAATAAGGAACATTAATAAAGATTGTCAGTGTTCCTTTGTTAGTATACAGAATCTTGGCCTGAGTTGCTGCAGTTTTGAGTAAATATACAGAATCTTGATCTGAGTTGCTGCATTTTCCTGTGGTTTAAGCACATCAATAAAGATTGCCAGTGTTCCTTTGTTAGTATAAGTGCTATATTGTCCATTTCCTTTTGATAGCATTGTCTATAGTTCCTTGTTGCGTACAACCTTTGAAGTTAATTAGTCATGTCTATAGTTCCTTGTTGCTGAAAATGACTTTTCATGTTGTAGACTCACAAGAAAGCCAAAGGGCTTTATGGGGTGCCATTTCCACACTTCGAAACACTTGCTGAAATTTATGGGAAAGATCGAGCTACTGGAGATGTGGCGGAGTCATATGTTGGTGCAATCAAAAAAATGGAAGCAGAGACAACTAGTGAGAGAGTGACACTTGATAGTGATGATGACGATGACGATGATGCTGATTCCACCATAGTAAAGGGGAAAAAACCAGCTATTGAGACAACTAGTGAGGGTCTTGAACCTCCCATGAAGAAAGCAAAGGTGCTGAAGAATCCCAAGGGAAAGGAGAAGATACCAAAGGAGAGAAGAAAGGATGAAACACAAAATTTGTCTACTGCCCTTCTTAATGTTTCGAGCAATTTCGGAAAAATATTTGGTGATATGAGCTCTAATCTTGCTACAATGGCGTATGCTTGGTCAAAAGCCGAAGAAAGGGAGCAACTTAAAGATGATAAGAGCAACAACGTCTTAGAGGAGGTGATGAAGTTAGAAGGTTTATCTCCTTCCGAGGCTCTTCAAGCTGCTACTATTCTGATTGGAGAAGAACCAAAGCTTCGGATCTTCCTTCAAGCTCCTCCTAGTATGAAGAAACAATATGTGTTGGATCTTCTTAAGAAGTAGTCTCCCTTGTATGCTTTTGATCAATTTGGTTGTTAACGTGTAGTTTTCAAACTTTTGTTATGTTTATCTTAAAAATATATGCACACTTTTTGGATATAATTATCGGAAGAAGTTGCTAGTTGATGAAATAGAACTTGGTTTTTATTATGTAAGAAGTATATTTGAAGTTATCTTATTTGTTTGGAAGTGAATATCTATGTTGCTATATTGTTTCATATAAAATTTTAGGCACTAAAATAACATTTTTTTAGAATATTTTTAATTTAATATAATATTTATAACAAAATTAGTGTAGTTTTTTTTGAATTTTTTATAAAATTTTGAATTTTCTAGAAAATTTCGAAATTTAATGTATTTTTATACAATTTTTATATATAAAAATGTTTTTGTGTCGATTATACAAATAAGAGTAATATCATCAAAAATCAATTCTACTAATAAGTTGAACCAAACAAAAAGTAAGGGAGTCATTAGGACAATGATTCCATTCCTACATGAAAACAAACAAGTGTTCAAGGTAACACCTTCCCTTTCCATTCCATCCTTTCATCTCATTCCATTCCCTTTCCATTCCTTAGTTTGAACCAAACGACCCCTTAAAGAAATATGGCCTCGAAAATTCAAAGATAAATCAAACTCCTATGGGAATTTCAACTAGATTAGATGAAGACTCCATAGGAACAAGTCTTGATCAAACAAAATATAGAGGAATGATTGGTTCACTTTTGTATCTAACTGCTAGTCGTCCAGACATAGCTTTCAGTGTTGGTTTGTGTGCTAGATTTCAAGCAAATCCAAAGGAGTCTCACCTCACTGCTGTGAAGAGAATTCTTAGATATCTTAAAGGAACATATGATCTTGGACTCTACTATCCAATAAGTGATACATTCGAACTGAAAGGATATGCAGATGCAGATTATGCTGGAGATCTTGTAAATAGGAAAAACACCTCAGGTATGGCACAATTCCTTGGTCATAATTTAGTTTCTTGGAGTACCAAGAAACAAAACACAGTTGCTTTATCCACTGCTGAAGCAGAATATGTAGCAGCTGCTGCATGTTGCTCTCAAATGCTTTGGATAAAACAACAACTTAGTGACTATGGAAAAAACTTTGAATGTATTCCTATTTATTGTGACAATACAAGTGCTATAAGTATTTCTAAAGATCCAGTGCATCACTCTAGAGTAAAGCATATACATATCAGACATCACTTTTTAAGAGAAAATGTTGAAAAAGGTTTGATTAAACTTGAGTTTTGTCAAACTGATTATCAGATTGCTGATATTCTAACTAAGCCTTTGCAAAGGGATAGATATGAAAAATTAAGGCTTGAGTTAGGGTTAATAAAAATTAAGTGATTGTTCCTATGTCATTCCCCCCATGTTTGAATCAATTTGAGTGACTTTGTGTGCTAAAAATAATTGTGTTTAATTGCCTAAGACCATTGCAAATTGAAATGTTGCAAGACATAAACATAAATTCAAAGAAAATAAACAACTCACAAATGTCACATAATACTCCCCTTACTGTTCCTAAGGTTAAGAAACATGCATGATATGAAGGACATTGATATGTAGCATTAGTTGTTCCTATAGCACAAGTTCCTTAGCATTTATTTTCTTTCAAAAATTAAAACTCATAAAAATCCAAAAAATCCGAAAAATCCCAAAATAAGGGGAATCAGATTAAATTAAATCTTGGTTCTTATTATCTTTTCGTTTTCTTCCTTTTTATTTTTATTTTTTTGCTTTATTTCTTTCCCGCGTGTCATAATTACTATTACATGCAAAACTTCCTTCTTTAATTCATCCTAAGAAACCGTGTTCCTCTCAATCTCTTCATCTTCACCATAGCCGAAACCTCATCACACCCTTTGATACTCCATAAAAACCTCCAAACCTTCACAAATCATGGCAAAAACTTCAAGAAACTCTCCTTTTCCCACATCAAAAACTACCGACACTTCAAAAATGGAAAATACTTCATCTCCAACCAAAACCCTTGAAACCGACATAATTCAAGAAAACCCCATAGAGGAACAGCAATTAGAATCTCCTAGAAGGAGTATGCGCAGAAGAAAGTTAATTGGGGAAGACGATGAAGAAGAAACCCCGGAACAATCTCAGGGGGAAGAAGAAGAAATCACACCTGTTCCTTCCAAGGGAACTATTTCTTCATCTTCCAAGAAACGGGTCGAACGAAGTGAATATACAGATTTAGAATGGGCTAATAAAGTAGAATTTCAAGAATTAACCTCCATTCTAAAGGAACAAGGCATGGAATTCTTGTTTGAATTCGCCTTTAATAATGCTCTTATTCCTCTAGCTAATGAGTTCTGTGCAAACTTTGTTAATACTAATGGAACTTACACAACTGAGGTTAGAGGAAAAAAAATAAGGTTTAATCAAGCCACTTTGGGCAAAGTATGGGAAGTTCCTTGCAAAGGAACTGATTTGTACTTTAAACGAAAAGGAACTGTTTCCTTTCCGAATTTTCCTCAAGACAAAATCTTAGAATATTTTGGAGGAACTGCTGGCCAAAACAAACTTAACCATAACCTACTCTCTCCCCTTCACAAAGTGCTATTTAATTTGGTTTGGAGAGCACTCATTCCTCGAACTGAAAAGAGGAATGAAGTGGGTCTCCTAGATATGTGTTACATGTTTTGCTTGGACCACCACATATAAGTCAATTTCCTTTCCCTCTTCATTCAACATTTAACTCACTGTATTGAGAACAACTGTGTAATTGGGTACGGTGCTTTGATAACATCTTTACTTCATCACTTTGAAGTAAGACTTACGGGTTGGACCACAATAGGAGTCAAACAAGGGAACATCTTGAATGAGAAAACCCTAAATGGACTTGGCTTGTCTGTCCAAGAAGGTGTACTCACTCAAGGGAGGATGGCTCCAAGTTCCTCAAGTAAAAGAAAACTGCCTAAACTTGACTTAGAAGAAGATAATGACGTTATCTTGGATGACCCTGTTCCTAAACCGGAGGAACCGAAACCTAAGAGGCGCAAACACATTGCCATTAAGCCTAAACCTTCTGTTCCTCAGAGAGTGAGGAAGAGCACTCGTATAAAGATTGCTCAAGTTTCTGTTCCTTCCAACGAGGACTCTCCATTAGTCCTTTCGGATAATGAGGAACAGGAACCCTCCACTCTCAAGGAACCTACTCCACCACCATCTCCTAAACTTTCTGTTCCTTTCACCAAATTGCCCTCCATTTCACCTTCATCCTTCTCTGTTCCTTCCAGTTTTGAGCAGTTGAAGGATGAAATAAAAGGCCCAAATCCTTTTGCTTCCACCTCCACAACTCTTCCACCCACACCACCATTCCTTCCTCCCATTTATCACCCTTCACCTTCTGTTTCTATTCCCGGAACAAATGCACCTTCCATTCTAACCCCTCCAGTTCCTCCACAAAATCCACCATCTGCCTCAAGTTCCAAGGGTAAGGAACAGGATACTCCGGATGATGCTAACTGGGTAAATGATGTTTGTCTTCCTGCTCAACATATGATCAAGTTTTATAATCATCTTCATTGGACTTTGGATGCTAAAACTGATACAATGTTAAGTCTTATGAAGAGCTTGAGTGATACAGTGGTTGCGCAACAAAAGAAGATGGACTCTATGGCCCTGCCTTGGAGGAGTTGAAGGAACAGGTTGGACTCAACCATGGGGTGGTGATGAAGAAATTATAGGATGTGGTAGAAGAAGAAGTTGTAGAGGAACACCATTCCCCTTCCCTTTCTTAGTTTTTTTTGTTTTGTTGTTCCTGTTTCTTTCATCAAGGAACACAACGTTTGTCTACTCCTTTTTCTTTTCTTTCTTTGTTTTGTTATGGAACAAGTGCTATATAATCAATGACTTTTGCTATAATGTCTATGTTTCTAAATGATTTGCATAATTTCTTCCTTGGAATGGCTAGTATTATGTGATTGATGTTTGAGCAAGTTTAATCTTTGATTTTCTAACTTAACCACCAATGGTGCTTGTATATTGGTCTTAAGGTGTTAAATCAATTCATCAATACATGCAGAGGTTATTCTTTTTGAGGATGACAAAGGGGGAAAATGATTTAAGGAACAAACTGTACATAATAAACTTGAAAAAATTGAAAATTGAAAAAAATTAAAAAATGGATAAGGTGAATGAAAAATCAAAAATAGGTTAAGGTAAATGAAAAATCAAAATTCAGTTACTTACATAATTGTGTTTTATTTTTCATTTTCTTCTTTATGCTTTTGTCATTATCATTCACTTATAATATTTGTTATTTTCCTTAGTTTGTACCTTTGTTGTCATCATCAAAAAGGGGAAATTGTTGAACCCTAGTTTTGATAATGACAAAGAAACAAAGGAACAAACTAAGTAGTGAACTAATGAGTTATTTAAGTGTATGGTGTTTAAGGTATCAATGCAAGGAACTGGGAGAATACGAAGTCAATGAAGAAGTCAAGAGAGGATTTCAAAGGCTAAGTAAAGAAGTTTCTATGTTGATACTGGAGCAAGCATTGGATCAAGAAGAATAGAAGCTAGGCGTTCTATTTTCTAGTTCCAATGTAAAGGAACAAAGAAAGAATGGTAAGGAACTGTGGCAGTCTATTTGAGAATAAGAGTTTGTTCCTTTGTAAGGAACAAACTAAGTGGCACTAAACGAATATGTTAAAGGACCTTAGTTAATAAAAGGAACTAGACTTAGGCGTGCAACATTATAACGGTTAAAAAGATATTTGAGTAAGTCATGCCTAAATTATAGGATATTAGTTATATCTAATTTCAAATGATAAAATCAGTTTTAAAAAGAAAATCTGTTTAAGAAAAAGATTTTATTTTTCGGAAAATTAAGAAAATAAATATCCGGTTGTTAGAAAGATTTTGTTTAAAAGATATTATTTTCTTAAAGATTAAAAATTCAGTTTTAAAGATAAAAAAGATTTTTATAAAAATTGATTTTCGGATAAAGCTCAAGGAACTCCTATTACTTAGGAGTAATGGCTGAAAAATATCCACGTTCATTTGTAGTTCATGGGATCATGGGACATGATGTAAAACGTGTTCCTTAGGGGAAGGAACATCATGGGTTAATGGACTAAACATGTACTCTAGTTTTAATCCCACGTTCTTCATGATTAACACTATAAATATAGAAGTCTAGATAAGTTCCAAATTGTTTCTGACTAAGTAATTAAGTGAGTTTAACTAATTAAGTGTCAGTGCCTTCATTCTCACATAATAGCCATTTGTTCTTTGTCTTCTTACTCTAATTCCACTAAGCTTATTTCGATCAATTGTATTTTGGTTTTTGGGGTAAGGGAACTTTGAGTGAAGTTCTGTAAGAGAGAGGCTTTGAGTGAAGCTTGTACGTGTAAGAAAACATCGAGTGAAGTTGAGAGGAACTGCTATTAAGGGAACAGTGGCTCAGGAACTTGAGTTTACGAACTCAAGGTGTGGCTCGAGTTAGAATTAGGTTGTAACAAAGTTGTTTGACCTAATTAGTGAAAGTGTTGAGTTTAAAATCCCTAGTGGTCGAGGTTGTTTCTTCTTGTTGGGCCCAAGAAGTTTTTCCTCGTAAAAATCCCTTGTGTTCCTCTAGCTTGTTTATTCGTTTAAGTTTTAATTTCCGCAAAAAGTTACGTTTATTTCTACACCTACAATTCACCCCCCCTCTTGTAGTGTTCCTAGGGAAATAACAAACTTTTTCCCCCGTCCTAGAATAATCCGAACACTCCTTTCATGTTTGTCTTAAATTAGTTTGAACACTTTATTTTTGGCATGGTCCTATTGTTACTATATTATTTCTTTTGCATTCTTTGGCCCATTCTCTATCCTTATCAATAAAAAGTTACACAACTTTATCTCTACTCCTATAAAAAAATACCCTACCAACTCCTGTGACATCTACTTTTTTTGATATCATAACATTTGATAACTACATGACAACTTATCACCTTAAATTGCATTTTCCAAGGAGTACCATTTAAAAGAAATTTGTTGAAAGAAACTACTGTTGATTGGAGGACATTAACTGACTTTTTTGATGTTTACATTTTCTCTTTTGTATATTTTTTCCTTACTTTTTAGTCCGCTTTCACCCCAAGTTTTGTTCTCCTTCGAGAAGATAATATTAAATTGTGGTTGTTCGACAAATTTCAGGAAAAATGAAAGAGAAAAGAAACACAAAAAGAAAATATCAACGTCGAAAAAGGTGACCAACTGGTGAAATCCATTCAAATATATTTTCTTACCACATTTTTGTTTTAAAAGGTATATTTCAAAAACTTTTTTATAAAGTAGTTTTTCACAAACACGTGTTATTATAAGATAGTTTATGACAAATTTTTCTAAAAGAAATTATAATTACTTAGAAATCCCAAGTGGGACTATTCTTTTTAGCAAATTTGCTTAGCTCTACATATAATAATTGAGATATTTATTGGCAAGTTGAAGCAAGTGATTTATGAAGTCTATTCTTTTATAATTCTTATGTTTTTTTAGTTGACTCGTTTTCTATGAGCACACTTAACAGTGCACTATTTTGAACCTTTATATCATTAACTATTAATAAACAAAAATTACAAAAAGTTGATATTTGCTGAAAAATATATACTTTGAGACGAATGTAACAAGATCCCAAATGATTATATTTTTTCCTTAAGTACAAATCACAAAAGATAGTCAAAGTTATATATGTGCATAGCGTCAAAAGTCAAAACAATTTATCTAAAAAAACAGAGGAAGTATAAAACAATCTCGCTGACTCCAACATATATGTAAATGTAATGAAGTTCGTAATTATATATAACAAACTCCTTTATTTTGTAGCATATGACAAACTAGGCCCTTTCTTTAAAATTTAGTTTCGCTTATCTGAACTCAGTTTAGTTTGATTGAAGTTAATTGAACTTATTTGAGCTTATTAGTTCTGATCTAAACTTATCTATTCATTAGTTCTTATTATACATTATATGAATTTATAAAACCTTGTTTTGTGAGTGTGACAACCTTTATTTTTGCTACAATAAACTTATCTGAATTTATTAGAATTTATCTAACCTTATCTTAGATTGAAATTATCTTAACATGTTATACATTATATGAATTTATAAAACCATGTTTTGTGCTTGTGACAACTTTTATATTTGCTACAATAAACTTATCTGAATTTATTAGAATTTACCTAACCTTATCTTAGATTGAAATTATCTTAACATGTTTGAACTTTTTATTTCTTATGAACAAAACATGGCCTAATTCTACTAGTATTGTTTGGCTACTAATATAAGTAGCTATGTTGTTGACTTGTCTCGTTAAGTCACCATAATGCACTTTTCAAGAAAAAGTTCTCTCCTCTTTTTTCAGCTTTAGAAAATTGCACAAATTATATAATACGTGCTATAATTTTTAAAATTAGACGAACTCAAGATTAGATTTTTCTAACAAACCCATTTCATTTCATTCGAAACCAATTCATCCATTCTCTTCTCTTTCATTTGTTTTCTTGATTCTCGAACTACAACAAACAATTTCAAAAAAAAAAAACTCGGTAATCTTACGAAACGAGTTAAACTAGTCACTAAATAATGGATTAAACTAGTTATTGAATGGGTTAAGGAATGTCATTACTGAATAGATTAAATCGGTCACGAAATAGATTGATCAATTGGTCTCTAAATAGTCACAATAAAAAGGTGGCATGTTCTCTTATTAATATTAGACTTGGATCGTGCTTAATTTTAAATTAAAAGTAAGTGGTCTCTTACAAGGCCAACTGTAGAAATGGTTGGTAATAATATGTTGGAGTCTTTCTAAAGATCCAACGAGGACAAATTAGTAATTTCACAAGTGTGGAAAATAAGTTGGTACCAAAGTAAGAGTCAATTATGTATCAAATTTAAACTTGGTACTAAAAAATTGAAAAATGGCACTAAACTCTAGCTTCATACCGATTGATTATAATTTGGTACCAATTTGACTTTGTTTTAATATCAATTTAACTTTTAAACACGTGAAATTATGACATTGCTCTTGTTAAAGTATTTGATTAGACGTTTTTATACAAGCTTCAACTTTAGGCCCTATATTTATCGACTGAACTGAAGTAAACTGGACTGAACTAAAATTGCAAAAGGAATATGTCTGAGCTTAATTTGTCAAAAATGAACTGAATTAGACTAAATTGAATTTCCATTAATTTAATCCAAAATAATATTATCTTACTTAATTAATTCTCATGATTGGATTAGTTCCATACATTATCTCACAAGAGAAGGAAATAGACAATAGACACAAATACACAATTGGTCTGAGTGACCAAGCTTTTCCCGCCAAAATATATCCAAACTGTTAAAATCTTACCGCCAAAATGTATCCAATTGTTATCATTCTCCCGCCATAGCCCGCAACTATTCTTTTTGCTAAATATATTCTTTCTTTCTTTTTTTTGCAATATGCAAAATTTTATAGAAAGGTTCTGAATTGGACAAAGATCAATGAGCTTGTCTTGGCAACCAACCGTTTGAGTCTCTTAGGGGACTCAAACGGGGGTAATTTGGTCATTTTAAGCTTTGGAAATTTCACGCGCGTGTTGTTTGGTACCAACGCTAGGTTAGATTGGTACCATTGTCTGAAAATTTTGATACCAAAGTAAGGTTGCTTGGTACCAATCCTGATAACAATGTGATACCAATACCAGATTATAATGGTACCATTGTGTAACTTTTTGAGTGTTTGAGTCTTTTTTGGACTCAAACAGTTGGTTACCAAGCCTTTCTCAAGATCAATGGTTAACAGCTATTTGCTGCTCGTTCTTCCGTAGTTTATCTTCATTTTCAAACTCCTCCAGAATCTGGCTTGCCTCACTATTCCGACAAAAGTCCTAGAAAGAAAATGGATGAAAGTGGCAAAAATGGTAAGAGAAAATGCATTTTGAAGAAATATAATACTCCTGATACTAACAATAGCATTAGCAGCAATGGTAAAAAGACCGATTGAGTTCTCTACCGGACTTCCTCCTCGGCCACATTATCTCTCGCCTTAACATTAATTATGCAGTCGCCACATCTATCCTATCTCGTCGATGGCGCGGCCTCTGGTCCCGATTCGCCACTCGCTTTTTCTTCGACTACTACAACTTCCCGTGCCAGTTTGCCTCCAAATACAATGGCTCTAGAACCCAATTCCTTATATTCATCGATCACATACTCCGTCAACTTACCTTTTCCCAAATCCTCCACTTCGATCTCATTATCGACTATCCTTGGGAAGATCATGAAAGGGAGCTCTGTTCCTCCTTTTTGCAATCCTGGTTTCATCAGATTTACAGCCGAAATATAAAACAACTCAAGGTGATAGTTGGAATTCATGATTATAAGCCTTTAATTCCATTGCCACATTATATTTTTGAGTGCCAATCGCTTGAAGAACTCGAATTGTGTGGCAATCTTTATTGTAAATTGCCTGAGAATAGAATTATTATTCTCCCCAATTTATTTTTTAGTGGTACTTACTATCGTTTTAGTCTTGAAAGAGGATCTAACTTTGATCAATATGAAATTTTATGGATGGTAATCCCAAAATATGATCTTTTGATCTAAGTTTCTCAAGTAATGAAAAGCTAGCATGTCCTATACGCTTATGCCACAGAAGTGAATCATCTTCAATTACACTAAGACACGTTAAGTTGATATTAGGAACAAGATCAAGATCCACAATATATGTGTTCCCTTTCCTTGTTCTTTCCCAGATAACCTTCTTAGTTTTAATGTTAATGATCAAGCATTTTTCGTTATTAAATTTTACAATATTTCCTTTATCACAGAATTGGGAAATACTCAACAGATTATGTTTTCGACCTTTAACTAAAAATACATTCTCAATGGAGTGTAACAGTGACTTACCAACCTTGCCCATGGCAACTATGTTACCTTTCTTATTGTCACCAAATGTCACACTTCCACCTTCATAGGTTGTGAGTGAGAGAAACTTAGTTTTGTCTCCTGTCATGTGCTTGGAACAACCACTATCAAGATACCATGTGTTGTTCCCCCTCACTCCAACCTGCAAAAATCAACTAGTTGTTAGTTGTAGGAACCCCTTCTTTCGTGGGTTCCTGTTCTTGACTAGGACTTGATTTGACTACCCATTTTTTGTTGCTTATTTTCACATTCTTGCCAATCATCTCAGTTTTTTGTTGACATTGATTTATGTAATGACCTACCTTTCCATAATACATACAAAATTTATCGCTAGGTAGATCAACATATTTCTTGGTCTTGTTCCTTTTCTTGTAGTTTTCAAAACCAAGACCTTCTTTTCTTTTAGTTTGTGGTTTCTCAATCCACTTAGGAACAACCATTGTTTTGCCTCTGTTCCTTGCGACAACCAGTTCCTTTTTAAGATTACGGATCTGTTCCTTTAAAACAATTTTTTCTTTATTCAATTTTCAATCTCAGATCTATATCCTTTCAAAGGGGTTGATCTTATATCAAAGGAGCTTAGACCAGGGACAAACTCATTCAAATGTGAAATTTCTAAATTGATTAGATAATTTTCATTTTTCACACTTTCATAATATTCTTTGATTTTTATGTTTTTGTCAAACAAAATCAAAGAATCTAGTTTCAACATCTATTCTCATTTTCTTAAGCCATTTTATGTGTTCTTTGCACACCTTAATGCCTTGTTCAGTTTGTTCACGTTTTTCACGTTCATCTCTACATTCAGGAATTGCATCATAAAGAAGATCATATATGATATGCCATGTTCATATGGCATTTTTCAGTACTTATTTGGTTATTTGTGTGTGGTCTTGAACATATTTTGGTATGATTTTGTACTCTTTCTCATCATATGGTATTTAAGTTCTTTATTTTCTTTTATGTTGATGAGAGGGTCAAATTGTAACAATGTGCTTTTGAAGAAAATGTCAAGTCACAAAGTCAAGTGTACAAGTGGAATGAGTCAACAAAGTGCATTTAAGTGGCAAGGAGCAAAAATGGAAAGAATGTGTTAGTCAATTGAGGAAGCATTCAAGGAAAGAAGATTGAAATTTGTACCGGCAGCCTCCGCGGTCGCGGGACTAGGGACCGCGGTCGCGGCGAATTTTGGAGAGAATACACGATTTCGCCGTGAGCAACTCCGCGACCTCACCGCGGTCGCGGACCACCTCCGCGGGGCGGACCTACTCTCCGCGGTCGCGGACCTCTGTAGTAAGGAAACGACGCTTCGTTTCCTCTGTTTTTGCGGATTAAAATATTACTTAGTCTTTGGTGTTAGGTTTTTTTATCATCATCTGTTTTTTTTGGAGAAAGAACAATCAAAAACAAAAAAAATAGTAGTGATTACTTTTGGATTATGAGGAACTAATTTCCTAACTTGGTAAATCAATTGGAGCAACCTTTTCATCCATTTTGTGAGTTCAATCTTTTCCTTTTAATTGCTTGAATGTTTGATGATTCTTCATATTCTTTATGCTAGATTGTTTTGTACTTTGAGTTAATCTGATCATTTAACTTGTGATTACTTGACAATCTTTGCTATCTAGATAATTGTCTGCTTTGAGGTTATCTAGCATTGGTAGTTTTTGTGCTCAGTTATCACATGCTTTTGGGTAGTTGTGCACAGGAAGAATCATCTCATAAACTTGTGTTTGACCGCTTGTGTGAATGCAAGTTTATCCTATTGACATTTCCTTAGTTGTTATTTAATCGTTTAATTGAATCTAGAACGCTTGGACTAGATTGTTAAACCGTTAAGGATTGGATTAGAGCGCTCGCTTAATCTTACCACTAAGTTAGAGGAGATTGAATCTGTTGATTCGCAATAGGTCATTCAAGTAGTTATAGGAATTGAATTGTTCTATGATCAAAGTTTGAATTGGTTGTTAAGATTGATTGCCAAGTATTTGTCTAATATTGATTACCATTTGCTTAGTCTTTCTTATTTATACTTTTAAGCGAAAACCCCCCCCCCCATTGTTACCACAATACACGTTTAACCTTGCCAAACCCTTTCTTCCCCGTGGATTCGAACCTTACTTCCTTATTCTACGTTTGTGTAGGGTAGTATTGATTTATTTGCGCGTCAGCCGATACGACTTAGGCCTCGCCAAATTTGGCGCCGTTGCCGGGGAAGTTGTAGCAAGTTTGGGTTGTTATTTGTGTGTTATTTGCTTTTATTGTTGGTGTGTGAACCCGTCTTATGGTTCACACCCGTGCTTCTCACATTGGATCTTTGTTTTTTGATTTAGAGATCGAAAGGACACTCTATCGCTTGAGAAAGGAAATTCGGGATCACTTCCGGGAGTTGCCTTATTATTCTGAACTTGAGGAAGAAGAGATGCCGCCTAGAGCTGATCCGACATTGAGGGAGCTATCTGCTCCTAATCTGGACCAAGCACCATTGGCCATTCAATATCCAGAGTTTGGGGAGAATGTTACTTTTGAGCTGAAGTCGGGTCTTGTTCATTTACTGCCAAGCTTCCATGGTTTAAATGGGGAGGATCCAATCAAGCACCTCGACGAATTCCATGCTGTTTGTACTAGTATGCAGCCAAGGGGTGTTACGGAGGATCAAATCAAACTTAGAGCCTTTCCTTTTTCATTGAAGGATAAGGCTAATGATTGGTTCTATCATCTGAGCCCCAACAGTATCACACATGGAGGGGGATGAAGCAAGCGTTCTTGGAGAAGTTCTTTCCTTCAAGCAAGTTGAATGAGCTTAAGAGAGCCATTAGCAACATTGAGCAAGGTTATGATGAACTTCTTTATGATTACTTAGAGAGGTTTAAGAGGCTCGTTGCTTGTTGTCCTTACCATGGTTTTGCCGAGAAGGATCTTGTGCTGTACTTAGTTGCTGGGCTCCTTCCAGATGAGAGAAGGATGGTGAATTGCTTGTGGGGGTAACATTGACAACAAAACCCCACAACAAGCCATGGAGCTCATAGGTGAGTTTGCTGAGAGTTCTCGCACCTATTCTAAGAGGAATGCTACCCGGGGTGTTAAAGCTGCAAGTTCTGATTCATCTTTGGAATCGGAGTTTTCCGACCTTAAAAATATGTTCCGGCAATTTATGATAAGTAACAAACCTCAACAAGTGAAAGCTTGTGGAATTTGTTCCAATACCGGTCATCCTACCGATACTTGCCCAACTTTGCAAGAAGACACTCAAGAGGTGAATGCTTTGGGATATCAAGGAAATAGAAAGTATGATCCCTACTCAAATTCATACAATCCAGGGTGGAGAGATCATCCGGCTTTCAGTTACAAGCAAGGGAATCAAAATTTTCAAGGGAATCAAAATTTTCAAGGGAACCAAAATTTTCAACAAGGAAATCGACCTCCTCCATTCAAGCAACCATATCAACCTCAAGGGTACTCATCTAGCTCTAACTCAATGTCCACAGAGGATATGATCAAAGCTTTGACTAAGAATGTGACTACCATGCAGTCTAATATGGAGCAATTTCAACAAGAGACTAAGTCAAGCATTTACAACTTGGAAACACAAGTGGGCCAAATGTCTAGTGTCATGAATAGGCTTGAGGCCCAAAATTCTGGAAAATTGCCATCTCAAACCGAGGTGAACCCCAAGAAGAATGTGAGTGCTGTGACATTAAGGAGTGGTAAGGAGCTTCTTGATCACGCATCTGAAAAGAGCAAGGTTGTGGAAGAGAAGACAAGAGTCGAAGATGAGGAGGTGGAGGTTCTTACTCCTTCCAAAGAGGTGGAAAAAGTGGTGAGTCCTAGCTCTCACCAAGAGGTAAAATCTTTCCCGGAATACAAACCGGCACCCCCTTTTCCCGATGCACTTAAGGACAATCGTAAGCTTGATCTATCTAAGGATATTTATGAAACATTTAGCCAATGTAATGTGAATATTCCTTTGTTGCAATTGATTAGGACTGTGCCTTTGTATGCTAAGTGGTTAAAGGAGATGTGTTCAATTAAGAGGAAAAGTAATGTTAAAGGAAAACAAACGGTTAGGGTTAGTGAACATGTGTCCGCTGTTTTTCAAAAGAGAATGCCAAAGAAATGCGATGATCCGGGCATGTTCACTATTCCTATAACTCTTGGTGATACTAAGATTGATAGGGCCATGTTAGATTTAGGAGCTTCCATCAATGTGCTTCCTTATTCTTTGTATGAGTCTTTGACACTTGGTGATTTGCTTCCTACCAATGTTGTTATCCAACTTGCGGATAGATCTACTTCCATTCCTAGAGGTGTGGTTGAAGATGTTCTTGTGGTAGTTGATAAGTTAATTTTTCCTGCTGATTTTTATGTGATTGATATGGAGCATGATAAGCATTCGGCCCCGATTCTTTTAGGAAGGCCGTTCTTGAAAACGGCTAAGACCAAGATTGATTGTGACACTGGTTCTTTGGCCATGCAGTTTGATGGTCAAATCATTGAGTTTAATATGTATGATGCCATGAGGTACCCTAACATTGAGGATCACTCTCTCTGTGTCATTGATGTGTTTGAGCCATGTGTTCAAGGTGTGTTCGATGTCTTACGTGATGATGATTTGCAAAGTGTTTTGGACTTTAGTTTGAATGCCGATTCTTTGGAGTTTTGTTTGCCAGATAATGTGCTTAAAATTGTTGTTGAATTGAATGAGCTTTTGAAACTTCCTATGAATCCTTCAAACTATAAGCCCATGCCACTTACTGTGCCTAGCACAAGACCACTTCCTTCTGTTGTGCAGGCCCCCGATGTTGAGCTCAAAACTCTACCGGAGCATTTGAAATATGTCTTTTTAGGTGAGAAAGAGACCTTGCCAGTTATCATTTCTAACAAGTTGACCTTGGAACAAGAGAGCAAGTTGGTGGAGGTGCTCCAGGAGCATTCGACAGCGATTGGGTGGTCAATTGCCGACATCCATGGCATTAGCCCCTCCACATGTATGCATCGGATCTTGTTGGAAGATGAAGCTAAACCGGTGAGGCAACCTCAAAGGCGTTTGAACCCACCCATGATGGAGGTGGTGAAGAAGGAGGTAATAAAGTTGTGTCAAATGGGTATTATTTACCCCATCTCCGATAGTAAATGGGTAAGTCCTACGCAAGTGGTGCCAAAGAAAGGTGGTGTCACAGTGATACCTAATGCAAATGGCGAAATGGTACCCACTCGAACTCAAACCGGGTGGAGGGTATGTATTGATTATCGCCGTTTGAATTTGGTAACTAGAAATGATCATTTTCCCCTTCCTTTTATTGACCAAATGCTTGAGCGACTTGCAGGGAGGGCTTTCTATTGTTTCCTTGATGGGTACTCAGGCTATTTTCAAGTGCCCATTGCTCCAGAGGATCAGGAAAAGACAACATTTCGTGTCCCTTTGGCACTTTTGCGTATCGGCGCATGCCTTTGGACTTTGTAATGCCCCTGCCACCTTTCAAAGGTGTATGGTAAGTATTTTCTCTGACTTTGTGGGGGAGTTTTTAGAGGTTTTCATGGATGATTTCACCGTTCATGGTGACTCTTTTGATCAATGCTTGTATCATTTGTCCCTTGTCTTGAAACGTTGTATTGAGTCTCATCTTGTGTTGAATTCTGAGAAATGTCATTTCATGGTTGAGCAAGGCATAGTGTTGGGGCATGTTGTTTCATCTAGGGGGATAGAGGTAGATAAAGCAAAGATCGATGTGATTCAATCCCTTCCCTACCCCACTAGTGTTCGTGAAATTAGGTCTTTCCTTGGTCATGCCGGTTTTTACCGGCGGTTTATAAAAGATTTTTCTAAGGTGTCCACTCCTTTGTGCAAGTTATTGCAAAAGGATGTTGATTTTGTGTTTGATGATGCTTGTAAGAAGGCCTTTGACTCTTTAAAAGAGAAGCTTACTTCTGCCCCTGTCATTCAAGCCCCCATTTGGTCCCTCCCTTTTGAGATAATGTGTGATGCAAGTGATTATGCCGTGGGGGCAGTTTTGGGTCAAAAGAGTGGTAGAGCGTCTCATGTAATACATTATGCATCTATGACATTGAATGGAGCCCAAAGGAACTATACCACCACGGAAAAAGAAATGTTAGCTGTTGTTTTTGCGATTGAAAAATTTCGGTCCTACTTGCTTGGGACCAAGGTCATTGTGTACACTGACCACGCAGCTATTGGATACTTGATGACCAAGAAAGAAGCCAAACCCCGCCTCATACGGTGGGTTTTGCTCCTTAGTGAATTTGAGGTGGAAATTAAAGACAAGAAAGGAGTTGAAAATCTTGTGGCTGATCATTTGAGCCGTCTTGTCCATGATGAGGATAAGCCCCACTCTCAAGCGGCTATTCTTGGAGAGTTTCCGGATGAAACCTTGCTTTCTATCCGTGATGTTCGTCCTTGGTTTGCTAACATTGTGAATTTTCTTGTTTCTCATGAGTTTCCCCCCAGGTTTACTAAGATGCAAAAGGATAAGCTACGAAATGATGCAAGATACTATGTGTGGGACGATCCATACCTTTGGAGACATTGTGCCGATCAAATTGTTCGGAGATGCATTCCGGAAAGTGAGGTAGCCTCTATTCTTGATTTTTGTCATTCTCATGCATGTGGTGGGCATTTTGGGGCTAAGAGAACGGCGCGAAAGGTACTTGATTGTGGATTCTTTTGGCCAAGCCTTTTTCGTGATGCCTATGCTTTTTGCAAAGTTTGTGACAAGTGTCAAAGAGTTGGGAATATCTCCCAACGGAATGAAATGCCCCAACATTCTCTTCTCTATTGTGAAATCTTCGATGTGTGGGGCATTGATTTCATGGGCCCATTTCCCAACTCTAGTGGAAATCTATATATTCTCCTTGCGGTGGACTACGTTTCCAAGTGGGTGGAAGCGAAGGCCACTAAGACTAACGATGCTAAAGTTGTGGCAGGTTTTGTGAAGTCACAAATTTTTTCTCGATTTGGTGTACCCCGTGCTATGATTAGTGATCAAGGCACTCATTTTTGTAATCGGACCATTGAAGCTTTGATGAGGAAGTATGGAGTTACTCACAAGGTTTCAACACCCTACCATCCTCAAACAAATGGTCAAGCCGAGGTGTCTAATAGGGAAGTTAAGTCTATTTTGGAAAAGACCGTGAATCCCACCCGCAAGGATTGGAGTTCCCGTCTTGAAGATGCATTGTGGGCTTATCGGACTGCCTACAAGACTCCTATTGGCATGTCTCCATATCGTTGGTTTTTTGGTAAAGCGTGTCATTTGCCTGTGGAATTAGAGCATAGAGCTTATTGGGCAATCAAGCAATTGAATATGCGCTTTGATGGAGCCGGAGACCATAGGAAGCTTCAGTTGCAAGAGTTGGAGGAAATCCGCCGAGAATCCTATGATAATGCAGCCATCTACAAGGAGAAGACAAAAGCTTGGCATGACAAAATGATTATGCGGAAAGAATTCAAGGTGGGTGACAAGGTACTTCTCTACCAATCCCGCTTGAGATTATTTCCGGGTAAGCTTCGATCCCGTTGGGATGGTCCTTTTGTAGTTGTTAAAGTCTACCCTCATGGTGCAGTTGATATCCGAAGTTTGAGTACGGATAGTGTTTTCAAAGTGAATGGCCAAAGGCTTAAGCCTTACTTTGAAATTGCGACAAAGGAGGATGTAGAGTTTTTGGAACTCTATGCTCCTCACTATGAGTAACCTTGTTGTGCTTGCATGACGTCGAGCTTTCGACTTTAAACTAAGCGCTTCTCGGGAGGCAACCCGTGTTTTGTATATATCATATTTGAAGATGAGTTGTTATGTTTTGTTTTGTGTGTTTTGGTGTTTTGTTTCTTGTAGGAAACCTTTGAAGCAAATCAAGGAAGCTGAAAGGGGTGGGTTTCATCACCACTCCCTTCCAAAAAAAAAAAAAAAAAAAAAAAAAAAAGAAAAAAAGAAGAAGAAAGAAGAGAATTGAGGTGTTTGCCGAGAGCAATTCCGCGAGCTGACCGCGGACGCTGTAGCACACCGCGGGCGCGGCCATAAACTCCGCGGGCGCGGCCCTGTTTGCAAGTGAAAATAAAAACAAATGAGCCGCAAGCACTTCCGCGACCTGCCCGCGATCGCTGAACATCTCCGCGGGCGCGGACCTTTTCTCCGCGGTCGCGGACTATCGTATTTCCGCCAGGTTCGTTTTTTTTTCTTTTCGCCCTTTTCTCTTTCTTCCTCCTTCACTCAATTTCGACCCCCTCTTTCTCTCTCTTCTCACTTTCCCTCTCACAAAACCTCACCCCCTTTCATTTCTCTTCAATTCTTTCACTCAAATTTCTCTCTTTCACTCATTCAATCCCTTTTCCTCACTCTCTCATCTCATTTCCCACTCAATCCCCTTCAAAAATCTCCACTTTTCTCATCTTTTTACAAAATCTTTTGAAAACCCTAAAATTTGGGGGTTTTTGATTCTTGGAGTTTTTGGGCAATTAAAGAAGCAAGGAGCATTCTTGGGTGTTGTTCTCACTTGGATACTTGATCAACCACTTTATTGATTCTTCCATAAGGTAAAACTTCAATTCTTCACTCTCTTTTTGGAAGTTCCCTTCATTTTTCATTCTGGTTGATTGATTATTGAGATTGTGGAGAATTGTTGTGTTTTTAGAACTCTTTGTGGTTGTGTTGTCATTGTTGAGAGTTGAAATTGTGAATTTTGGAGTAAATTGTTGGAGGTTTGATTTGAGAAATTGAGGGTGGAATTGTTGTTTGACTTACTTGGGTTGTCTTGGTGAGATTTGTGGTTGTTTTAGCAATGGTAAGAAAGCGTGGTCGTACCCAAGGTTCCACTTCCAATGAGCCTGAGGTTCATGAGGAACCTCCTGCTAGTGAGGTGATGATTGACACTATGGGGTTGACTGGACTCAATAGGGAGCAAAAGGTGACTTGGAGAAATCTTTGTCGATCGAAACGAGTGGTCCAGTGTACCAAGTTTATTGACACTCCTTTCTTGGCTCAGTTGGGGCTTTTAGATGGATTTAGAGAGATGATGGGGAGAGCTGGATTATTGGGCATGCTTGATTATACACCTCGCACTTATAAGAGGTGTGTTTATAAGTTTTTATCCACTCTCACCTTGGTGAAGCATAGGGGAGAAACCCGTATTCGGTTTAGGATGCATGACCGAGTGCGTGATATTTCTATGAGCCAAATTAGAGAGGCTTTTGGTTGGGTCGCTCCCTCCAGCGACAATCCTTTTGTCCCCATGGGTGTTCCGTCTGAGGAGGTTGGTGTCTTTTGGTATCGCATTTCTGGATTACCCATTAGCAGTGGTGGTGAGAAGATTAGTAGTATCCGTCACCCTGGTCTACGCATGGCTGCTTACTTCCTAGGCATGACTATCTTCTGCAAGGGTGAGACGGGGAAATTGAACCAATTAGAGATGTGCTATCTTCGTTCCTTGCTTCCGGGTAGTGTTGGTATTCCGGATTGGGCCGACCTTTGGCTCAAGTCTTGCATTGATGTGCGAACCAAATTGGGTGGTCACCTAAGCATGGGGGGTATGATTACACATTTGATTACGCGGTTGGGATATCCTCCTAATAATGCTTGTGAACCGGTGGCTGATAAGTTTCTCTTGTTTAATGCTCGCACATTGTTGAAAATGAACATGTTGAAGAGCTCTGATGGTCCCCCATTTCAGATACACTGTGGTGATGGTTTTATCTTTCTTCCTTGGGCGAATTCCTTTTGGCCCCACGGTGGCCGATTTCTTTATTCGGCCCGAGGTAGGCGGTGGGATTTTGGATGATATGGATGAGGATGAGGAAGGTGATGGGGATTATGATATGGAGATGGAGCAAGGAGAAGGAAATAGGCTTTCCTCTATCGAGGAACAGTTGCAGGCTCTTACTCTCTAGGGTAATGCTACCATGGGCTACATGAGGCATTTAGATGCTTTCTTTCAGCAGCAGTATGGTGGTAGCTATGTTCCATATGGTGATTTCCCTGGAGGAGCATCTGGCTCCGGTGCTTCCGGTAGCGGTGGGGCATTTCATGGTGATCCCTAGAGGTTTGTTTCTCCCTCGTGCTTGCTCTTTTGATTTTCTTACACATTGGGGACAATGTGTCCTTCAAGCATGGGGGAGTGAGATGTGGTTGATGTGTATATTTCTTTTATAAAAAAAAAAAAAAAAAAAAAGAAAAAAAAATGATGAAAAGAAATGAAAAAAAAAATTGAAAGAAAAACAACAACAAAAAAAAACATGAGAGATGAAAAAAAAAAAAATGATGAGTGGCTAGGTGAAAACCCGGGAGGGCGCCTAGGCAAAAGGAGAGGACTCGGATGTCACTTATTCTCAAGTGGTGGCATATGAAGGGTGTTTGAAGCGGCGTTTGGGTAGGTCACTCATGGTTGAAATAAGGAGGTTGTGGTTTAGATGGTGGTAGGTTAGAAAGCCTCTTGTTTTTCATCTTGGAGCCATAAGGGGAGTCGGAGGTGGTTTTAAGAGGTAAGCTCTTGGTTTGATGGTGTTATTCCGAACCAAGGCTTTGTTTTGAGGGAGTAGTGTGTGAGTTGAGCTTGGGGATCTAGGACATGTTAGCTCCCTTGCTCTTTGGTTTGTGTGCAGTTAGCTTGGGTGTGTTGAGGTCATTTCCACACCAAGTTAACTATCCTTGTGGATTATGGAGCGATAAGATGGCTAGAGTTTTGATGCGTTGAGGTTACTTCCGCTCAAACTTTAGCTAGTTGCGATTCATCACTTTTTCGCTTTTGATTGGAGTAGTGGTGTTAGGATTGGAATTTGTGTGAATTTCTCCATGCTTTCCTTGATAGACCTTGGAGATAGAAAGGAGTTAGGATTTTACTCGAGGACGAGTAAAGGTCTAAGCATGGGGGAATTTGATATGCCATGTTCATATGGCATTTTTCAGTACTTATTTGGTTATTTTTGTGTGGTCTTGAACATATTTTGGTATGATTTTGTACTCTTTCTCATCATATGGTATTTAAGTTCTTTATTTTCTTTATGTTGATGAGAGGGTCAAATTGTAACAATGTGCTTTTGAAGAAAATGTCAAGTCACAAAGTCAAGTGTACAAGTGGAATGAGTCAACAAAGTGCATTTAAGTGGCAAGGGAGCAAAAATGGAAAGAATGTGTTAGTCAATTGAGGAAGCATTCAAGGAAAGAAGATTGAAATTTGTACCGGCAGCCTCCGCGGTCGCGGGACTAGGGACCGCGGTCGCGGCGAATTTTGGAGAGAATACACGATTTCGCCGTGAGCAACTCCGCGACCTCACCGCGGGCGCGGACCACCTCCGCGGGCGCGGACCTACTCTCCGCGGTCGCGGACCTCTGTAGTAAGGAAACGACGCTTCGTTTCCTCTGTTTTTGCGGATTAAAATATTACTTAGTCTTTGGTGTTAGGTTTTTTTATCATCATCTGTTTTTTTTGGAGAAAGAACAATCAAAAACAAAAAAAATAGTAGTGATTACTTTTGGATTATGAGGAACTAATTTCCTAACTTGGTAAATCAATTGGAGCAACCTTTTCATCCATTTTGTGAGTTCAATCTTTTCCTTTTAATTGCTTGAATGTTTGATGATTCTTCATATTCTTTATGCTAGATTATTTTGTACTTTGAGTTAATCTGATCATTTAACTTGTGATTACTTGACAATCTTTGCTATCTAGATAATTGTCTGCTTTGAGGTTATCTAGCATTGGTAGTTTTTTGTGCTCAGTTATCACATGCTTTTGGGTAGTTGTGCACAAGAAGAATCATCTCATAAACTTGTGTTTGACCGCTTGTGTGAATGCAAGTTTATCCTATTGACATTTCCTTAGTTGTTATTTAATCGTTTAATTGAATCTAGAACGCTTGGACTAGATTGTTAAACCGTTAAGGATTGGATTAGAGCGCTCGCTTAATCTTACCACTAAGTTAGAGGAGATTGAATCTGTTGATTCGCAATAGGTCATTCAAGTAGTTATAGGAATTGAGTTGTTCTATGATCAAAGTTTGAATTGGTTGTTAAGATTGATTGCCAAGTATTTGTCTAATATTGATTACCATTTGCTTAGTCTTTCTTAGTTATACTTTTAAGCGAAAACCCCCCCATTGTTACCACAATACATGTTTAACCTTGCCAAACCCTTTCTTCCCCGTGGATTCGAACCTTACTTCCTTATTCTACGTTTGTGTAGGGTAGTATTGATTTATTTGCGCGTTAGCCGATACGACTTAGGCCTCGCCAATATATTTCAAGCCTAGTTTTACAATCTAAGTATGACTGAAGACCATGTTGACTTACCTCCACCTTTTCTTCATCTTCTTTTTCATCAATATTTGCCATGAGGCAAAGATTTGCTCTTTCTTCAGTTTTTTTGTTCCTCTTCCTTTTCCGTCTCTAATTCTCCCCAAGCAACTATCATTGCTTTTCGAACGTTTGCCTTAGAGAAAGGTGCCTTGATTCTTTGTTCCTTTCAGCAAAGCGTTCCTTGTTCCTTTCTTTGGTTTTATCATTTTCCCAAAGTGGACATTCCTTGATGAAGTGATCTGTACTACCACATTTATGACAAGCAGCTTTGTTAGAAAATTTCTTAGTTTTACCTTTAAGTTCCCGTTCTTCATGTTCCTATACATCTTTCGAAATTTTCGAACCATGAGAGCTGCTTCCTCTTCTTCTGAGTCAGAGTCATCTTCATCATCAGCTTTGAGAGCAATGGATTTTGATTTGGAGCTTTCACCATACTCAGTGTCAAGGTGAAGCTCATGAGTCATAAGTGACCCAGCTAGCTGTTCTAAGTTGAACTTAGTGAAGTATTTTGTTTCTTGTAAAGCAGTGACTTTGGCCATCCATCTATCCTTAGGAAGACTCCTAAGAACCTTTCGAACCTGTTCCACTGATGAAATTAACTTTCCAAGAGAAGCTAACTCATTAATAATGTTAGTAAAACGAGTAAACATATCTCGAATGCTTTCCTTGGTCTTCATGGAGAACAGTTCATATTGATTCATTAGTAAATCAATTTTAGATCTTTTGACTTCATTAGTTCCTTCATGGGTTACTTCTAGTAAATCCCATATTTGCTTTGCGGATTTGCATCCCATGATCCTATTATGTTCATGGGGTCCAAGTCCACAATGCAACAATTTAATAGCCATGGCATTTACTTCCATTTTTTCAAAATCAGCTTTGTCATATTCAGAGAGGGGTTTTAGAGTTACCTCATTTTTGTCATTTGTAGTTGTGACCTCGAAATCACCAACTTCAATGACTCTCCATACCTGGTAGTTTTCACTTTGATGAATATCTCCATCGGTTCTTCCAGTAGTTGTAGAACTTCCCATTGAACATGGGAGGCCTTTGCGTAGAGTAACCTTCCTCAAGTTTCTCGCGTTTCATTGTTCCTTGGATCTTTTTCTCAATAGGGTTTCCTATCTTCGTGAGTTTTAGCTGATACAATTGTTATTTCCTAGGAACACTACAAGGGGGGGGGAATTGTATGTGTAGAAATAAACATAACTTTTTGCGGAAATTTAAACTTAAACAAATAAACAAGCTAAGGAACACAAGGGATTTTTACGAGGAAAAACTTCTTGGGCCCAACAAGAAGAAACAACCTCGACCACTAGGGATTTTAAACTCAACTCTTTCACTAATTAGGCCAAACAACTTTGTTACAACCTAATTCTATTTTCGAGCCACACCTTGAGTTCCTAAACTCAAGTTCCTGAGCCACTGTTCCCTTAACAACATTCCTCTCAACTTCCTCGAAGTTTTCTCACTCTTACTTGCTTTACTCAAAGCTTCTCTCTTACAGAACTTCACTCAAAGTCCCTTACCCCAAAAACCAAAATACAATTGATCGAAATAAGGTTAGTGGAATTAGAGTAAGTAAGCAAAGACAAATGGCTATTATGAGAGAATTAAGGCACTGATACTTTAATTAGTTAACCTCACTAAATCACTTAGTCAAACACAATTTGGAACTTACTTAGACTTGAATATTTATAGTGACAGTAATATAGAACGTGGGAATTAAAACGTGTATTTTTGAAAAAACATTATCCCATGATGTTCCTTCCCTCAAGGAACACGTTCCTTAAAACATCCCATGATCCTATGATTACTGCTTAGACGTGGGCATGTTTTAGTTACTGCTCCTAGATTATAGGAATTACTTGAGCATTACCCAAAAATCAGTTTTAATTTAAAACAAATTTAATATTAAAACTGAAATTAAATCCTTGAAAAAATATTATCTTTAAATAAAATCCTTTTAAAAACCGAATAACATTTTTCTTATCTTTTTCGAAAAACAAAATCTTTTCCTTAAAAAGATTTTCCATAAAATCGGATTTTCTCTTAGATTAAAACAGTTACCTATTTTTTAGGCATAATCTACTCGACTTCCATTAGTGAACCGTTATAATGCTTCGAGCCTAAGTCTAGTTCCTTTTATTCACTAGTTCATTTAACTGATTTGTTTAGTGCCAATTTGTCTGTTCCTTACAAAGGAACAGACTATCATTCTCAAATAAAACTGCCAATGTTCCTTACCAACATTACTCGTTCCTTTACAATGGAACTAGAAATAAAACGCCTTGCTTTATTCTTCTTGCTCCAATGCTACTCCAGTATCAATTAGAGAAACGTCTTCACTTAGTCTTCAAAATCCTCACTTGATTTCTTCCTTGACTTAGTATTTCTCTTTGTTCCTTTCAATGATACCTTAAAATTCATACACTTAAATAACTCATTAGTCCACTACTTAGTTTGCATCTTTGTTCCTTTATCATCATCAAAACTAGGGTTCAACAAACCTTTATATCTTTAGCTATTAATAAACAAAAATTACAAAAAGTTGATATTTGCTGAAAAATATATACTTTGAGACGAATGTAACAAGATCCCAAATGATTATATTTTTTCCTTAAGTACAAATTACAAAAGATAGTCAAAGTTATATATGTGCATAGTGTCAAAAATCAAAACAGTTTATCTAAAAAAACAGAGGAAGTAGAAAACAATCTTGCTGACTCCAACATATATGTAAATGTAATGAAGTTCGTAATTATATATAACAAACTCCTTTTTTTGTAGCATGTGACAAACTAGGCCCTTTTTTTAAATTTAGTTTCCCTTATCTAAGCTCAGTTGAGTTTGATTAAAGTTAATTGAACTTATTTGAGCTTATTAGTTCTTATCTAAACTTATCTATTCATTAGTTCTTATTATACATTATATGAATTTATAAAACCTTGTTTTGTGAGTGTGACAACCTTTATTTTTGCTACAATAAACTTATCTGAATTTATTAGAATTTATCTAACCTTATCTTAGATTGAAATTATCTTAACATGTTATACATTATATGAATTTATAAAACCATGTTTTGTGCTTGTGACAACTTTTATTTTTGCTACAATAAACTTATCTGAATTTATTAGAATTTATCTAACCTTATCTTAGATTGAAATTATCGTAACATGTTTGAACTTTTTCTTTCTTATGAACAAAACATGGCCTAATTCTACTAGTATTGTTTGGCTACTAATATAAGTAGCTATGTTGTTGACTTGTCTCGTTAAGACACCATAATGCACTTGTCAAAAAAAATGTCTCTCCTCTTTTTCCAGCTTTAGAAAATTGCACAAATTATATAATACGTGCTATAATTTTTAAAATTAGACGAACTCAAGATTAGATTTTTCTAACAAACCCATTTCATTTCATTCTAAACCAATTCATCCATTCTCTTCTCTTTCATTTGTTTTCTTGATTCTCGAACTACAACAAACAATTTCAAAAAAAAAAAACTCGGTAATCTTACGAAACGAGTTAAACTAGTCACTAAATAATGATTAAACTAGTTATTGAATGGGTTAAGGAATGTCATTACTGAATAGATTAAATCGATCACGAAATAGATTGATCAATTGGTCTCTAAATAGTCACAATAAAAAGGTGGCATGTTTTCTTATTAATATTAGACTTGGATCGTGCTTAATTTTAAATTAAAAGTAAGTGGTCTCTTACAAGGCCAACTGTAGAAATGGTTGGTAATAATATGTTGGAGTCTTTCTAAAGATCCAAAGAGGACAAATTAGTAATTTCACAAGTGTGGAAAATAAGTTGGTACCAAAGTAAGAGTCAATTATGTATCAAATTTAAACTTGGTTTAAAAAATTGAAAAATGGCACTAAACTCTAGCTTCATACCGATTGATTATAATTTGGTACCAATTTGACTTTGTTTTAATATCAATTTAACTTTTAAACACGTGAAATTATGACATTGCTCTTGTTAGAGTATTTGATTAGACGCTTTTATACAAGCTTCAACTTTAGGCCCTATATTTATGGACTGAACTGAAGTTAACTGGACTGAACTAAAATTGCAAAAGGAATATGTCTGAGCTTAATTTGTCAAAAATGAATTGAATTAGACTAAATTGAATTTCCATTAATTTAATCCAAAAGAATATTATCTTACTTAATTAATTCTCATGATTGGATTAGTTCCATACATTATCTCACAAGAGAAGGAAATAGACAATAGACACAAATACACAATTGGTCTGAGTGACCAAGCTTTTCCCGCCAAAATATATCCAAACTGTTAAAATCTTACCGCCAAAATGTATCCAATTGTTATCATTCTCCCGCCACAGCCCGCAACTATTCTTTTTGCTAAATATATTCTTTCTTTCTTTTTTTTTTGCAATATGCAAAATTTTTATAGAAAGGTTCTGAATTGGACAAAGATCAATCAATGGTTAACAGCTATTTGCTGCTCGTTCTTCCGTAGTTTATCTTCATTTTCATACTCCTCCAGAATCTGGGTTGCCTCACTATTCCGACAAAAGTCCTAGAAAGAAAATGGATGAAAGTGGCAAAAATGGTAAGAGAAAATGCATTTTGAAGAAATATAATACTCCTGATACTAACAATAGCATTAGCAGCAATGGTAAAGAAGACAGATTGAGTTCTCTACCAGACTTCCTCCTCGGCCACATTATCTCTCGTCTCAACATTAATTATGCAGTCGCCACATCTATCCTATCTCGTAGATGGCGCGGCCTCTGGTCCCGATTCGCCACTCGCTTTTTCTTCGACTACTACAACTTCCCGTGCCAGTTTGCCTCCAAATACAATGGCTCTAGAACCCAATTCCTCATATTCATCGATCACATACTCCGTCAACTTACCTCTTCCCAAATCCTCCACTTCGATCTCATTATCGACTATCCTTGGGAAGATCATGAAAGGGAGCTCTTTTCCTCCTTTTTGCAATCCTGGTTTCATCAGATTTACAGCCGAAATATAAAACAACTCAAGGTGATAGTTGGAATTCATGATTATAAGCCTTTAATTCGATTGCCACATTATATTTTTGAGTGCCAATCGCTTCAAGAACTCGAATTGTGTGGCAATCTTTATTGTAAATTGCCTGAGAATAGAATTATTATTCTTCCCAATTTAAAGAAGCTCGATATTTATATACCTGCTTTGAATTGTGGAACCATAAGTACACTAGCCACACTAATTAAGTCTTGTCCACTTCTGGAAATATTAATTTTGGCATTGAATTTGTCATTTGATGAATTTGTTATGAATATATGTGCTCCGAATTTGAAGCATTGTCGTGTAGATATGTTTGGAGCATCACCGCGCAGCAGAATTGTGATTGATGCACCTAAGCTGAAAGACATTGGAATACATGGTAGTTTGGCAATTTATAGCTTTGTCAACCATCCATGTAGATTATTAGGTGCATATATTGGCTTATTGACATCTAGTATTCAAGGTCGAAAGGACTATTTTAGCTTGTTATCAGACCTTATTCAAGGAATTTCGAGCATTAACTGCATTCGCTTGGCGCATACTCTTGCTATAGTCAACAGTATCCACTCTATGGATGTTAATGTCAGGCCGAGCTTCCACAATCTAACGAGCCTGTTCTTGGAGAATGCTTCAAGGGAACTTGTGAATTCAACAGCTCCAATACCCGCTTATATGTTAAGAAATCTGAAGTACGCAGAAATTCTGAAGCTCACGGGCGATGATTCTGATGTAAAGTTCTTGAAGTACATTTTACTGAATGCACCCGTGTTGGAGAAACTTTATGTTGATGTTTATAACTTTGATGATTACGAAAGTGATGATGGCGAGAAAAAACAATTATGGAGGGAATATAAGTTCTGCAGGGCGGTGTTTATGCTTCCGAAGATATCATTTAGTTGTGAGATTGAGTTTGATGGTACCTATATAAGTAAAGTATCAAGTAAGGCGTTCGGCGATGGAAAAAGTATGATCAATTACTTTGGACGCCTATTGTCTGAATGAATTATGCAATCAGCTCTCTTTGATAACCTCCTTGCCGGCATTCTCTCACCATTTCCCCTCCATTCAACCCACAGCCGCCATGGCTGCCTATGTCTTGATGGGAAGCTTCAACTTGCTATCTACTTCTAGCTTTAAACTGTTTGTAAATTGTAATAGTATTTAATCAACTTTCTGTTTGTTTTTTTTGCTACTCAATGTGAATGGTAATTATTACAAATTTATGCTTTTTTTTTTTGGAATTGACTTTCCGAAATATGCTTAGGATGGATGAGCAAATGATATGCTGAAATATAAGCATAGATTATTGGAAATTGCACTTTGATTGTTCAAATTTGGAGTGAGATATTAGAAGATTTAATTAGCATTGCTGTTTATTATGGAGAGCTTATCATATACGTTGTTTCTGCTATCAAACTATTTACTTCATGATCATGTGCAAAGCCTTAATTGTCAATTTTTTTTACACTTTTTGTGACTGATGCTATGGCGTTCTTGTAACTTTACCTTTCACGGTTCTGAAACACTAATCAATTGACAATCACTGGTTAAGTGTGTTGTGTGCCTATCATTTTTCTGAATTCTGAAACGTTTACCCAGAAAACTGCACTTTCATGTTCGACAACAATCGTCCACCCTTGTTCATCAGTAAGAAATTGAACTTGATTTGAAATCTACTTCCTCCGTTTATGGACAAATTTTAGTAGTACTTTGTCCTCGTTTATTAAAGTTTTCATAGTACTCCTTGTGCGTTCTTTTATTATGCGCACACTTTCTTGTAGGTCATTTTCAATGCACTTCTTTGACATTTAATATCTTTCATTACATATTAGTAAAATTATAACAATTGAATTTTAATAAAATATTTATGGAGACAAATCAAACAAGACCTAACATGTTGATAGCTGAACTACAGAGTTGCTCTCCCATGCTATGAGCTCATCATATCATTGTTGTTTGGAATTCAAACATACTAGTCACAGGTATTTATTTTGTCTAAAAAAGTCTTCCAACTGCTCTAAGCTGCTTGTAGAAGCTGTCCATGGACTAGTAAATCTGGTGCCTTGTGATGGAATGTGCGTACCTAAAAAAGTGGGTAGCTTGAACATCATTGACGTGGAGGCTTGGAATAAAACTGCTATCGGTAAGTTGTTGTGGAACCTTGCTCAAAAAAAAGTTTGGGTAAAGTGGGTGCACATATACAACGTCAAAAAATAGGGATCTTACTACCCTTGCTCATCCAAGTCTAGTGACAGGCATGAACCATGTTGTTCGGCATGAAACTTCTAGCACGCGGTCTCACCATGGTGAGCCAAGCCACTCCTAAGGAAGGTCCAAGATGACACTCGCGGCCACTGAAAAGGACAAAATAAGGGAATCTTCCCTCCAGTCAGACTCACCTCAGTCGTACACGTGTCAAAGGATTACGCACCCTGTCAAATGAACAGTACACCTATAAATAAACAAATGGTACTAATCTGCAGGTACATTCTAAACACTACTCTCTCTCTCTCTCTAAATCATTAACGAACATATACTGACTTGAGCATCGGAGGGGGTTTCCTCGCATCCCCCAAGAGGGTAGTTTACGTTTGTTTAATTGTAGCTCTTCACTCATGGATGCCCCCACAATTACTGACGGACATCTCTGAGGTCCGCCACCATTTCAACTCCAGAACAACTTGGCGCTAGAAGGAGGGGACTCCTATATCTTTGTGAAGTGGTCATGGATGAGACGGACACCACAAGTCGCAGTCCACCAAGATTCGAAATCGGTCAAGGGTCTTCCCAGCCCCTTATTACCGGACCTACAGGGGCACCTGAGTTTCACTGCAGGGTGCCTGAGACCAATGCTGAGCGAACCCCGGACATTAACATTTCCCAGGTGAACCCTGGTAACATACCACTCAATCTAGCTCAACTGAGTCAGTTTTCTCCTGAACAATTGAAGACGGTTGCTTCGTTCATACAAATGATGACAGACGCTCCACGGAATAATGGTAACACCCGAACTCCTAATGCTAGATCCGGTTAACCCCGTAAACGGTCACTGGCTATGGCTGGTAGAAACACTAACAATACATCGATAAGAAAAATGCATACCTTCACTCGTGAGGGACGACTGTTGGAGAGGCAACTAGAGGATCCTGGGTACGAAGAGACACTTTTGGATATCGGAGATCTTGATAATTCAGAGGACGAGAACCAAAGTCACGCCCATCGAGAGTACAACACCAACGGTGCTAGTAATTATCCGGCTGGCGGACATTTGTTGATTAAGTCTAAACTCTCTCCCTTTGTGTCGGAGATTCTGAATCATCCTATGCCAAGGATTGAAATGTTGTCATGTAAATATTATGGCAATTCTGATCCCGACGATCACATCGTGACCTATGAAGCACACATATACTTGTATACCCAGGTGGATGCCATATGGTGTAAGGTGTTTAATTTCCATCCACCCTTATTGGGATTGCTCAGACGTGGTTCAAGCTGGTAATGTTTCTAGTTTCTTATAACTTTCATCTATGTTTAGTACTCATTTTGTGAGCAATAGATGTCACGAACGCACTAATGGGGAGTTATTATCCATCAAGCATGGAGAAAAGGAGTACCTTCGTGACTTCATTGGTAGCTTTAATGTTGATGTTGTCATTATTCCGTGTTTACAGCAAAATGTGGCGGTTCTTGCCTTGATTACAGGATTGAGAGAGGGGTCTGCATTCAGGAGTTATCTGTATCGTAAGACTTTCACGTTACTAGGGTCAGTGCTGTGGAAAGCAAATAATTTCATAAGAGGAGAAGAATTTGACAAGGCTACTAGCAACTAGTATCGCGAGTTCGATAAGAAGAAGGATGAGAAGTCAAAGAAGGATAAGGGTCGTGACAATGATCGTGACCGTGATGAAAGAAAGGAATCTTACATGGTCAAAAAAGGGAATGACCGAGAGCATGGAGACCGGGAGAGAAGTGAACACAAAGAAAAATTTGATGCAGTGACAAATGGCAGAGACCAAAGAAGATGTTTCACAAGAACCGTGACAAAAGTAAGTGGTGTGATTTTCATGGAGACCACGACCATCTCACTGAAGATTGTAGGCACTTGAAAGCTAATTTGGAGGATCTCATACGTAGAGTTATTTCACTCAGTATAAATTTTAGTTAAGTGATGGTGATTTAGTGAAGTTTAAAGACCATAATGTTCAATCTTGGATAGCGGAGATACACATGATCAGTGGCAGCACAATTCATGGCGGCAACATCAATGGGGCAAATGCCAGCTTAAAGGAGTTCAGGCACCAAGTAAATTTCAGTGAAAGTTGCCATTAGATGAAGCCACCCCTCATGCCAGCCATGTCTTTCTCGGTTGAAGATGCTAAGCATGTGGTATATCCCCATGACGAACTTCTGTTGGTCACGTTAAAAGTTGCAAACTGTTTGATTCATATAATCTTGGTAGATGGAGGAAGCTCTGCTAACATCTTATTTTTGTCGACATTCTAGAAGTTGATGATTGGCCGACAACACTTGCAGCCAGTACGTTACCCGGTGATAGGGTTCACGGAGGCGTCAGCAATACCTGAGGGGATCATAAAATGACCAGTCATAGTAGGTTAGAATAAGGACGTCAGGGATGTAATGGCAGAATTTCTAGTAGTTGATGTTCTAGGAGCATATAACACAATAGGTGGGAGGCCCTTTATTAATGACGTCCAGGGAGTGGTATCCACTTATCACCTAACTATGTTGTATGTATCAATCAGGGTACAACAACAAAATTAAGGGGAAACCAGGAGACCGCCAAATCATGTTACCTGACGGCTTTGAAATAGCCGGAACGAAGAGTTCCTATTGAGGATCTAAGTCCGCAACGCGGAAGGAGAAGAGACCTAAGAAGAAGGTGATGTTGGACGAGGAACATTCAGAGAAAAAGGATGAAAAATCCATAGAAATAACCATGGAAGAACTAGAAGTCAGGTCAGATGACTCACCAAGGCCCAAACTCGATGGCAAGTTCAAGCAAGAAATGTTGGCGAACGATTCGACAAGGACGGTCGTTGTCGGAACATACGTGGACCCAGCAGTCAGGATCAACCTGGTGACTCTCCTATGAGAAAATGCTAATGTGTTTGCGTTCTCAGCGGATGAGATGTTTGGAATAGACCCTACCGTGATGGTTCATCATTTGAATGTCAACAATGCGATCCGTCCCGTCAAACAGAAGAAAAGAAATTTTTCATTAGAAAAGTGATATGCGCAGATATTTCTATATTTTTGGCCCATAAAATTAGTCTTATAGTTGTATTCTATGTGTTATTTTATGATACTTATTGACTTTTATTAGTAGTGGGTTATTCATGTTCTTATTATATTTTATTAAATAATTATATTAAATAGTGTATTATTTTTATTATAGGTACTTCGCAAGTTGACTTTGTGAAAGAAAGTTAACAAGAATAAAAGAAAGAAGAAAAATATAACAACTACGTACAAAGAAGCCACTTTAGGTTAGATGCAAAGAAAATAAAAATATAGATCATGAAACTGCAACATAGCTCACATGAGCTTGTGTAAAAGAAAACAACAAAAGTGCAAATCCATATTTTCTTCCTCCTCCTTTCCTTCATCCAGTGAGCAGTGAAAGAGAAAATAAGAAATTTCCTATTTTTCAATTTCACGATCTGTACAGTAAAGGAAAGGCAAATTGTTCCCTTGATTCAATATTCGTCAGTGAATTCAAGAGCTTAATTTAGGGAATCAAAATCAATTGTTTATTTTTCTTCTTGCCAAGTAATTTCCCTACAATCGTTAAGTGGGCATTTCTCAATGGAGTATATATTGGTGGTCCGACTGCGTCTGTTGGAGACACACAAACATACACAATGTAAGGGTTTTGTGAGATAGTGAAGATAGTTTGAGTTCGATTTAGGTGAACGATCGTTCTTTGTGGGTGAAATCGAGGGCAGCGGCTGCATCGACGAAGCTTCAATCTATGAATTTTTCCCTTCTTACCTTCAATTAATTAGTTTGTGATTGTATCCATGGATTCTTAATTTTAGATTTAATTTTCAGTTGCTTTGATGTTCTTATATTTTTAGTTCACATGATTGAACACGGTGTTAGTCATGATTTAATAGTTTATTTAGTATCAATTCATATTATCGTATTCTTAGTATAAATTTAATCTATTTGCTTGTGATTGTGTGCATGGTTACGATTGTAGAGTAATGAAATTATGCTAAGTAGTCATTAGTCGCGACGTTTAATAGTTATTTAGAGTTAGCGGCTTAATATCATTAGAGTGAGCATCTCACCTTAATTTTACTAAGTATATGAATTGTTCTAATAAAACAAGTTTGTTAGAGTCGTATTTGTTTAGTAAGATTCTAGTTGTCTAGTGAGTAAGACAAGAATTGATCGCGGCGAAAATTCACCAAACTAATTGCTAAATCGAGTATTAAAGGAAACTAAATTATAGGTATTAAGCAACTGCTAATTTTCTAATTAATCTATGATCGAACTGTTATATGGGCTTGCTTATTTGTCACTTGTACATACCTATATTAGTTATTAATTGTTAGATTTAGATTAATAGGTACTCAAGTATGATTCCTGAACCCCCCCCCCCTCTATGTTCATATGAGTAAATAATGTATGTATTAGTGTTAATATTATTTTTTTGTGTAATGGTTTTCTTATGTTTTAGTTAAACTTTAAGAGTTAGGAATTTTAATAATCTTCTCGTGGGATCGACCATTTCTTACCCTTTTACTAGTTGTTAATATTTTTCAAGGATTAAGATTGATATTATAAATTATTAATTTGTGTATGGTAGACGACATGTATCAAAAAGAATAAAGCCATCAAAGAAGAAGTTGATAAATTATTGGCGGCCAACTTTATTGAAGCTTGTGATTACCGAGAATGGTTGGCAAATGTAGTGATGGTGAAAAAAGCAAATGGCAAGTGGTGGATGTATGTGTGTTGGTTTCACGGATCTTAACAGAGCTTGCCCTAAATATTGTTATCTGTTACAAAGGATAGACAAGCTTGTGGACTTCACTAGTGGTCACGCATTACTGAGTTTTATGGATGCATTTTCGGGGTATCACCAGATCAGCCTCTTAGAGGCCGATAAAAAGAAAGCTGCATTTATCACGGACTGTAGAATTTACAATTACAAAGCAATTCCCTTCGGCTTGAGATATGCTGGAACAACATATTAGAAGCTGGTCGACAAGGTCTTCGCGGACCAGAAGGGGAGAAACATTAAAGTATATGTGAACGATTCGGTCGTCAAAAGCAAAGACTAACCGCGAACACATTGACGACCTGGAAGAAACCTTCAATACTCTGAGATGGTACAAGATGAAGCTTAACCCAAAGAAATGTGTCTTTGGAGTAAGAGCATGAAAGTTTTTGAGATTTATGGTTGGCAAGAGAGGAATTGACGCCAATCCAGATAAGATTTGAGCAATTGTTGATTTGTTGGAAACAAAAAGTGTCAAGTACATTCAGAGACTGACAGGAAGGATGGCAGCCCTAACTCGGTTTATCTCCAAACCAGCCGATGAGGCCTTACCTTTCTTCTCGCTATTGAGAGGAAACAAAAAGTTTGAATGGGGGAGAGGAACAGAGTAAAGCATTCATCACGGTCAAGGAACACCTAAAAACTCTTCATACTATTTCTCGACTAGAAACAATAGATACTCTGCAATTATACATCTCAGCCTCACCAAAGACTGTCGCAGCTGTTTTGTTGGTGGAGAAGGAGAAGAGACAACAACCAATATACTTTGTCAGTCATATCCTTAACGGGTCAGAGAGCCGTTATCAATTGGTTAAGAAGATGGTGTTAGCAGTGATAATCATCGTGAGAAAGCTCATACCATATTTCGATTGCCATCCTATCCACGTTTTGACAAATCAACCTTTAAAGAAAGCATTGCAGAAGATGAATAGTTCAGGTCGCCTTTTGAAATGGGCAGTTGAGTTATCCGAATACGACATCCAGTACAAGCCCAGAACCGCCATCAAGGCGCAGGCGCTGGCGGATTTTACTATAGAGGCATCTTATGAAGAGGAAGACCAGGTTGAAAAGGATACATGGATGCTAGAGGTAGATGATCGACCGTGAGTAGATCAGGGCCGGCATTGCGATGACTAATCCGGAAGGAAATGTTTTTTAGTATGCCATCAAATTTACCTTCCCGACATCAAATAACGAAGCAACGTATGAGGCTGCGATTGCTGGTTTGAGAATGTGTATAGCTGTAGGTGCAAAGAGTGTATCATTGAAAACGGACTCACAGCTTGTCAAAGGGTAGCTAAAAGGAGAGTTTGAAGTCAAGGAGCCAAACATGCAGAATTATGTGGAAAATGGCAAAAAGATGATAGCTCAACTGGATCGTTTTTAGGTCCAAGCCATCACTGGGGCCGATAACACTAAGGCAGATGCGCTATCAAATTAGCAAGCTCTGATTCTCTGAATGTAGAAAGATCTATCATGGTGAAAATTTTAAAAGAAAAAAGCATCACTCAGAAAGTTGTGATCGTGAACGATATCAACCAGCTGGGAGAATAGTTCAGTGAGGTGGCGTATAAGTTGACGGGTTCACTACCTCAAAATGCCATGGAAGCCAAAAAGTTAAAACGACAGGCTGGTATATCATTTACCAGACTGAATTGTACATGAAGTCCTTCAGTTTGCCAATGTTAAAGTGTGCCACGGCATGGGAGTCTGGTAAGATATTGGAAGAGATTCATGAAAGAATTTGTGGAAAGCACATTGGAGGAAGGGGTTTGGCATTGAAAGCTCTCAGAGCCGAGTTTTATTGGTCGAGTATGCTAGCAGACGCACAAGGGTATGTAAAGAGATGTAATAAATGTCAAAAGTTTACTCCCTCCATCAATAGGCCCGCAAATGACCTTCAGCATATACTTTGTCCAATCCCTTTCGCGCAGTGGGGTCTAGATATTCTAGGTCCTTTCACAACTACCATTGCCGGACGAAGGTTCTTGATTATTGGCATTGATTACTTTACCAAGTGGATTGAGGCAAAACTGACAGCGAAGATCAAAGCAAATCAGGTCAAGAAGTTCATCTGCCAGAGTATAATGACAAGAAGTTCATCAAAGCAAATCACCTAGAGCAAAGCCACATGAATACAAGGTACAATAGATGAACATGACTACATGAGTAATAAAATAGCAAATTCCAAGTGCCTAAGGCTGTAAGGCATCCAGGGAAACAAAATTGAAAATATTTTTCTTTATCTTACGGAAGATTTGTGGTGGAATATATGAGAATTTTAAATTTTGGTGATCAATGAGAAATAATATATATAAATGGAATACAAGTCAGCACAAAAACACAATAGCCACTATGTTTCTAAAATCACAAACGATTATCATAAACTCAACTAATAACAAGGTCAGCATGCTTCATTTTTTCAAGGGAGCACAGGGAGCAAGAGAAGTACATGAATATCAAGCTATCATGATCCAACATGGATGTCCCATAATGAATTTCTTACTTTCCTTCCCTTAAAACTAAACAACTTCTCAAATTGCAATTGAATGTATCAATATTGTACTTTTTCTTATCCTTGAAACAAAAATAATATTGAACATCGACATTGAACAATATTGTTTTCCTATTCATCAAACAAAAGAATATTCTAACACTGACTTCGTAGAGTAAACCCCTCATCCCCTCTCGGGATAAAAGGGAATTATACATTACGTTTATATGTTAAAAAACAATGACTCGCACTTATTGGGCATTATTTAAAACAACGCTAACTTTTAAAGAATACTCCAAACTTTCACATCAATAGTATATAGCAAGGACACCCCTAGACACATTTAAAACTAAAAAGCATCAAGAATTCGGACACCACTTATATGTTTTCGAGATATCACAATGTGTAAACTGCGATTCTGTTTATAACAATTTAACCTCTAATTAACTCCTCTCTTTGCAATCACTATCTCCACCACCACCCACCACCATTATGTCGTAATACAATTAGTTATTGTACATCCATATTCTCCTTTACATTGCTGCTCAACTTTTGTTAAGTTATTTTCTTACGGGTAGCGGCATGAATTCATCAACAACAAAGATTACCAACAATTTAGAAGTTCATAATCTGTTTTTGTTTGAATCAACCCACCTCACTTGATCATGTTGCAATGTACCACTAAGCTTGCTTGGTGCAATCATCTTTAAACAGACTATTACTAAAAATATATTCCACAATTTATCAAGAAAGTCAAGGACTAACAATACCTAGTATTTAATCGAGAAATTATAGCAAATTCCAAATTATACAAAAACGCTAACTAGTGTAGGGGCACCTTTAGTACGAAAAATTAGTGAAAATATAAGGTAAAATATTCAAGATCTCCAAGTAGAAGTGTTAAGATAGCCTATAAAAGGGTTATGAATATGAGCGCATAACATTAGTAGGCATTAACATCCTTTAATTGAAATAAAGAAAAAACCATAATTTAAACGGTTGGATATTAAATTACTAAGTGAAAAATAATTCCACATTATGATTACTCTTAAAGAAAAGAGTGATCCATCAAACCCACAAAAAATTCAACCAAAATTCGACTCAAAGATGCACATTATCATAAAAAACAAAAACCAAGAACTTTAAAAAATAAGAAAGGTAATTGAAAAGGATAGTAATTGAATGAGAAGAGAGAAAAACAGAGAAAAGGAAAAGTTTCTTCCTTTCCTTAATTAAACTTACGGGTGCGTGCCAACCTTTCCCTTTCTTCAAATATGAATTGTTCAAAATATCCTTGTTGAAGTCGAAAATGGACTGTGATGATTGGACATCGAGCCAAACTCATGTGTCGACTACATCCAATTGAGATGCTACATAGATAAATGATGGAACAAAAGATTTGATTCAATGTGCCATTGCAAGTACTTTGGGACAGATTTTGAGTTTTTGACTAAGGCTCCGTTTGGTAGGGCGTAAAATATTTTTCCGGAAAACAGTTTTCCTCTATTTTCAGTTTTACATTGTTTGGTTGACAAAGAGTGTAAAATCATTTTTCCTTGGGGTAAAATTACCCTCCCAATGAGGGAAAATCATTTTCCTTTCAAGATGAAGGGAAACTATTTTTCTTATCTCTCTTGTACACTCCTCTCACTACCTCTTTAATTTCCCTTTCATTTCATCATTTTTCTTACATCAAACCAAACCACGGAAAACAAATTTTGGAATTGTGTTTTCCATGAAAATCATTTTACATTGAAAATATTTTACGCCCACCAAACGGAGCCTAATTGGCCTACTCCTCGAATACTCACAAGTCACATCCGATGCTTTGCCTCCTTGTCATCATCATTCACTCACAGTCTAAAGTCTTGACATCTCACAGTCCAAATCAACTACATTTTCCCGCCCAAATTACAATCTTCCCGCCAAAAATCAACCACATTCCCCCCTACTCAACATTCTTCTCTGATTATCTTCAAATACTCCCACATACCAAATGGATAATAATACCCTCAAAACTGCTAAAAAGAGCAAACAACATTCCCAACACGACAACATTAACAATGCCGCCACCGGCACCGGCGGAAAAGACAGATTGAGCCCTCTCCCAGACTTTCTTCTCGGCAACATTCTCTCTCGCCTCCACCTTGATTCAGCAGCCGCCACTTCCGTCTTATCTCAAAGATGGCGCGGTCTCTGGGCCCGATTCCGCACCTCCGTCATCCTCGATTGCCATCGCTTCCCGCCATCAACGACCACATTCTCCTGCTGCTCTGGCTCTACCCGCGGTTTCCTCACCATCATCGATCACATTCTCCGGCAACTTAATTCTCGTCAAATCTTCCACTTCAATCTTTGTATCATGTATCCTTTGGAAAATGACGAAAGGGAACTCTGCTCCCAGCTTTTGCAATCATGGCTTCAAATATTTTGCCGTCGAAATCTGAAAGAAATCAAGGTAAAGCTTGACTCTAACTCCTGTGGATATCAAGGACCTTTAATTCCATTACCAACTAGTATTTTTCAGTGCTCGTCCCTCATCGTGCTCGAATTAAAAGGAAATTTTGATTGTAAATTGCCTGAAAATAAAGTTATTGCTCTTCCAAATTTAAAAAAGCTCGACATTGATCTCCCTGCTTTCAACAATGGATTCATTGGGACACTAATCACACTACTTAAGTCTTGCCCGCTTTTGGAAATTTTAATCTTGGCATTAGAATTTTTAGTAGATGAATTTGTTGTTTACATATGTGCTCCAAATTTGAAGACTTTTCGAGCATCAATGTCGGGAACGTCACACCGTAGTAGGTTCTTAATTGATGCATCTAAGCTTATACACGTTACTATAGACGGCATGTTGGCATTCTATAGCTTTGTCCACCAACAAGATACACTGCAAGTTGCAAATATTGCCTTTGATTCTGATATTTTCGAAAGTGGAAGCGATTACCTTAGCTCGATTTTCGAGCTTATTGGAGGAATATCTAGCATTAGGTTCCTTCAATTGTCGGATAATCTTGCTCTTTTTAACATTTTCAACCATATGAATGCTAATGCTTTTTGGCCAATCTTTCGCAATCTGACGAAGCTCAGATTGGAGGGTCCTTCAAGGGACTATGTGAATGAGAGAGCTCCGATACCAACATGTGTATTGAAGAAGCTCAAGTGGGTAAAGATAACGGAAATTGATGGGGACGACAGTGATATAGAGTTCCTAAAGTATATCTTACAGCATGCAGACGTCTTAAAGAAGCTTATTGTTTCAATTTATGTTAACATTGGTGTCAGTGAAGGTGAGGATGGCGAAAGAGAACAACTATGGATGGAATACAAGTGTTGTAGGGCGTTGTTCGATTTCCCTAAGAGATCATTAGGTTGTGAGATTGTGTTTTATGGTGGCTATATAACTGAAGCATCGAGCAAGGACTTGAAAGACGATTTACTTGCTAGTAAAATTAGTTATTTTAAATGAGAATTGTCTGAATGAAAATCATCAGTATTCAACACTGGTACGCTCATCTTTTCGTTTTCTCAGGTACCAGTATTATTCCCTTGGATGTACTAAACTGCTCTCATCCTTGATTTCTGTACTATATTGTGATGTTGTTTATCATTTCCTGTTAGTTGTATCCTTGATCTGTACGATATGTGAAGATGTTTTGGAGCATGAGAGGTACAAGGATTTGTATAACATTTTATGCTACAATAATAATAATGATATTTTAAATAAATTGTATAAACGTCAAACTCCATCACCTTACTTCAAGTAAAGAGTAAGGATCCTTAGAAAATGTAAGAATCAGACTACTATATACCAAGCTTTCTTAGCAAACATATTAGTCTCTTAAAGCAAAGAAATGCTCCCCTGAAGTTATTAGCATATAAGTGAAACTAGTCCTTAAATCTAGAAGACACTAACACTCTGTTTGGATGAGAGAAATAAAGAAAAAGGAGGTAAACAAGTTCCTTTGTTTCGATAAGGGGTTGGGGCTTTGTTAATTTTCATATTATATGAAATGCGCCTGTGTAATCCAATAAGGAGAAGGATAGTTTTAGCCCACTTACAAGTCGAAGGAAGTTCCATCTTAAAACCAATTGGGGATAGGAGGAGTAACTCCAAAGCTTATAAAGTGATTTAGTCTCTCCTCTTTGTCCAATGTGGCACACTCACATGTGGTCATTAATGGAATCTAACAAGCCTTGGGGGGAAGGAAGGGGAGGAAGAGGGAGGGATCCATTTATCCTCCCTCTTTAATAAACATTGTCCCTCCAAAGTTCGAGAAATTCAAAAGGAAATACGGGACCCTATATCCCTCTTCCCTCTGTTCCCCTCCCTTTTATTTCTCTTCTATCTGACTATCCAAACAAAGTGTAAAAGAAAGCAAGAATGCCGACCCCATAGAACACTTTTGTGTTAAGAGTGACTAGTTGCCATTGACCTTAGTCTTACTCTTCAGAAAATTCAAGCTGACAAGAAGAATCAAATACTACAAAGGGAAAAACACGAGAACCTAATTCAACTGATGGTAATTACAGTAAAGTTTAACCTAAGCAAAAAAGTAGAACTACTTTTTGCTCATCCTCCCTCACTCTACAAATCTCTGAGACTGAAATTTACAGCAAACAGGCACTTGATGTTTGAAGTGCTGTAAAAAAAATCATTAATTAAACAATAAACCAGAAAGCTACAAAATACATATCAATCGTAAATTTTTACCAAGATCAGGAGCTAGCCAATCTTCACATTAGGCAAACCCTTCATGCCAAAGTTGGTATCTTGCATCATGGCTACAAATTCGCTGTAATCAATGCGCCCGTCCTGCGTGCATGTCAAGATTATTAATAAGTATAAAAAACCTCTTAACTTGAGGATTTTTCATCATATCACAAAAACGAAAGAAAAAACAAACATAGACTAAAGGATTTGTTGAGGCAATTACATTATCCTGATCAACTTCACGAATTATCTCATCCAAATTGCCAGCTCCCAAACCAAACTGCTCATAAGCCTGCTGGAGCTCATCCGGGGTAATGTACCCACTTCCATCTTTATCAAAATATGAAAATGCTGCGAAAAGGTGGTCCTCCTTCTGAATTTTATTTAGATGGAGCATTGCAGCCAGAAATTCGCCGTAATCTATTGTACCACTGTTGTCAACATCTGCCTGCATTAATGAAAATATAAAAGGTTCTGAAACAGTCAGCACTACCATCATAAATACATCAAGGCACCATGTCAAGTTGTTTAGCATGCATTCGGACATAGATCACCTGGCACATAGCTTTCTATGGTTTGGGTTTTAATTGACTAAATCATACATAATAGACAAACTACAGCGCAAGTAACATGATGCTTTTATAACTTCTGGTTTTCCAAATTGGTACCGTAGTATGATATAAGAAGTAAAAATTTTAAGATAAACAATGGAGTGAAATTTTTTTAGGACAGATGGCTTTACCCAATCAATGATGTAAATATATTTCGTCTCACCTACCTATCCCTCATCAAAGGCATGGTGAAGTTGACATACAAATTGACGAATAGAATGCAAGAACTTGTTCTAGAAGCGCAATAAGACTATATACTTATGATCCCCACAGACCCAAGCATGATCTTCATCACATTGAGATAAATGATCAGACAGCAAGGGAATTAGTGGGTTAAGGATATAGTGCTGGGCTGTTTGAATGTTTGCTAATATTTAATCTTCATCTGCTTTGTGCATCCATCTGCCCTGCTCTGTCAAGACGGATTAGTACTTTCGGATCAACAGAATCTTATCTTCTACTTTGGATTTTGGAATCATGAAATGCCATAATCTGACTACAACACCGTGGCATGGCTGGATTAGTACTAAACTAAAGAGAGGTTTTATGGTCATCATGTCAATATTCGGACCACAAGGTGATAGCTCAAAGAGATGATAAAGCATGACCAGCCACAGTAGTGACATCTTTCCTGCAGGCACAGGGTTAGGTTGCCGTCCCCCATGTAGTACCCTCCCTCTTGGAAGTCCTGTTGAAGATGGACTTGACCATCACATACCTGCAAACCTTAAAAGAAGATGATTTTATTGCTAATACTTTTATTTTTCCATTCAATTTGAGTAATTTGCCTGCTGAAAGGTCCTACCTAAGAGGCAAGAATAGGTTAGTTGACACCCTGTTGCACGTGGAAGCAGTGGAGCACCTATCTATATAAAGTGCTACCAAGATTAGAAAAGGACAGTCAGTAGGAGTTAAATTGGGGCTGAGTTAATACTAGTGACTAGTGAGAGACACTGAGAGAGTGAGCACTCAAGAGGGGGAGGGGGATTATATTAACCAACCAATGCCTGCTCCTATCAACCCAGAACTTGCAGTACCCTGAGTCTGTCATGCCAAATCCTCTGCAGGATCCTGAGGGGAGGAAAAGTTTCTGACGATTCCTTCAAACAACCACATATAGGATCTGGACCTCACATATTTCAACCTAGTGATAACCAAAGCGCTGCACCCTTTCAATCAGGAGTATACACAGGAAGAGGCTGAAGAGAAATCTATGGAGGATAATAAAGCAAATCAGTTTTGGATGACATCATTCTAGAGAATGAGATTGATCCTTAAGAAGATGAGTTATTTGAGATGGATGACATGGACAAGGATTGAAATAAGAATCCCCTTCCTTACATGATTTCTTCTTCATATAGGTAGATATAGGATCTATAGGCAATTACTTAGAAGTACATTTTGTGCAACAACCCTTCCTATCTGATAGAAAAAGAGCCCATGATCCTGAACCGATCTTACCTGGGCTCGCAAATCCCAAGTTTGTTTATGAAGAGCGGATCGAATTGTATTACTGTCTATAATGGATTTCTTCTGTGTAATACTAATTGATAGGGCCTCATTGATAAGTGCTACAAGATCTCGTACATTGGAACCCATGGTTATATGTGGCAATTGATTTTTGCATTGATGTTCGAACATTTAGATGTTTTGGAGGATAATTTTAGTATCCCGTACCCGCACTCATGCATGTACTCGTACCCAACTTGTACCCGTAACCTGTACAGGATACGACACTATGAAGCGTACCTGTGCTTCATAGCTATAAATTAGAGAACCACGCCAAGTTTTTTAGTGCCTTTTATGGACGAAATTTCAATTAAAATACATTGTTGTGACCATAACTCTATCCTCGGTCCCTGTAAAAGAGAACTATATGTCTATATCTTTGTCTGAGTAAAGCATCTTTGCTTCTTGACACATTAATCAAGCCAGTTTGAACAAACAATGGAGTGGAATATTATAGGAGTTTGTGTGCAGCCAAACAGTAGAAAGAAAATGGAAATCTTTATATAACAGCACCAACAAGAATGAGTAAAGAAGGAAAAGCACTATAGGAGCTGCTTCTGTATAAAATATGGAGTTAGCACAACTTACTGCTTGCATCAACCCAACAATTTCAGAATCCTTGAGATTGGCACCAACTTTTTCTAACCCCTTTTTTAGCTCCTCAAGGGTGATATGTCCACTATTATCAGCGTCAATCATTTTAAACATTTGTTTTAGGCCAGCAATCTCCTCTTCAGAAAGGTTTTCAGCAATAACCTGCAAAATTTGAGTCATATCAACCAGTACAGTTAGCCAATGTCAGCAAAGGATAGTCCAGACAAGACAAAATATTTAAACTGCAATATGATGTGATTAATAACATATGATACCAACAGACATATTATGTTATTTACTTCAGGAAAATAGACATGGGCTAGTTCTTCAGGAACGTCTGCTCATACACTTTCCATATCTCCATTTATATCTGTCCTACATTGGCTAAAAATAAAAAATCAACATAGCTTTCCACATGAATCTTCAAAAAGCCTCCCTCCGAGCCTGACAGGGCATTTTCGCCAGCATTTTCCGGTACGGAAACCGTTTCCACGACCGTGATCCAAACCGTATCCTTGAACCAAGGTCGTCGGAGAGTATAGGCTCAGGAGACTCTTTCAATAGCAAGAGTGCTGTAGTTGTTCTCAAATCCCAAAGTGCAAATGACATGCTCCATAAGCAGTAGGAAGCTGTCAATTGAATTTCAGTTCAAATGTTTAATGAAAACACTTCTTTCTTGTTGTTGTTGCAGGACTAAAGGTGCATAGGTCTGACTGCCTCCTTACCTCACTTTGTATGAAAATCTTTTTGAAGACATTGAGATGATGTTGATACCAATGAGTTTATGTTAAGAAACATTTTAGTGTCATGCATCCATTTTGGAGATGTTGTACAGTCTTTCAGGTAACTAACTTGAATGACATGCTCATATACAACATTTTAGCACAATAACACGGGCTACATCCCATTTGAGCTAGTGAGAAGTAAATTTTAATTCGCGAGGTAGAACTGCAAATGTTACTGTTGGAAGTACATATTAGAACCTACCCTTATAGCTATCTTTTTTAGCTTGTTCATGGCAGAAAATTGTTTCAAACGAGAAAGAACAGCTGAATCAAGAGGCCTATCTGGAGCCTCACCATCAACCTGAACCCAAGGATGGCCTGCGCACAAGAAGAAGCTCGGGTAAAAAAATTATAAGTAAAATTATCAGATACTCCATCCGCAGGATTTAAATAGTTCAATTAACATCATAGAAATATCTTATTTAGCAAGAAACATGTGGTAAATATTTTATTCTAACGAGGTAATAAGAAATTTTGAGACGTGTGGTTTAGAACTTGCAGTTTTCGAGTCATCCTACTTATGGTGATTCTTATTCCATTTGTCCTTTTTCTCTTCATTTTTTCTTAGTATGATTAATTCGTGGATGAGGAACTTGTACATTCTTATCATTTCTTGGTAAATTACCTTGCTTCTCTGTTCTAAACTCTTAGTTAGAGCTATCTTAAGCTATAAAGATACCTCATAATCTCTCCTCTTGACCTAGCGGTACATAGTAATGGAAGGCATACGACCAGTGAAGTTTATGTTACATGTAACATTCTTTTAGCTAGGCAGCTGAGTATTATATGTCCAAGGAACAGAAGCACAAGACTAGAGAAATAAGAGGCATGTCAAGCAAGGTCTAAACTCTAAAGACTGGCATTTGGCAACAGATGCATAATAGAACATGAGCAAAGGATGATGTCCTAACCAAACCATCAGATACAAAAGATTAAGATTCAATGCAGATGACTGTGTAGTGAAAGGCTGCTTAAACCTTACAGAAAATTGAGAAGCAAAAACTGACTTGTTTTGTTTCTTGGACTTCCTCTTATCGTATACGTAACAAGATGCTGCGATCAACAATGCCAGGCAACCGTGTAGATTTATAATGGCCAAGTGACTGCTATATACCACACACTTGATACATTGATAGAATTGTTTAATGTAGCATTTTAAAAGATAGGGGAGTTGCTAGAAACTAGAAAGGCATAGAGCTACAGGCCAGATTATACTATGTAATTATTGAAGGGTCATATAAATAAGAATGCCTTAATATACAGGTATCTTATTGACTGTATAGTGATGCAGATAGCTTAGATGGACTTTGTAGCAGAAGATCAGTTAGGAAGATATATAAAGTTAAAACTAAAGATCTTGCCAAAGGTCTAAAAAACCCACTACCCAGAAAGATCTCTTTCGTGCTATCAGTTCATTCAACTTTTTAGTCCTCCTATTGGGTTAAGCAATATGTCGATTCCCGGAAATGTACTGGAAACCACTTGGGCAAAACTCAAAATTGAAATATAAAAGGGACAATCATACATGTGCTCCAAAATTCTAGTGTTTTAGTGTTTTAATTTGAACTTTTTCTTTTCCTTGTTGTAGTATGTTCAGACCAGAGTTTTAACATCACAGATCTGCTTGTAATCTGAACAGTCTGTCAACATATTCAGCTGTAAGGGAAGGTAACTTCTTCTGCAAATGGTGACTTTCAGTGACGCTCAAGACTAACAAAATTTGGACATATTCAATACATAAACATAGTCATCAATTATAAAGGAGAAATTTCAGCAGTTTAAAATCACGAAACTCACAGAGAACTTGATGAGCTGTCAGCCGCTTCTTGGGGTCCCGTACAAGCATTTTTTTAACCAGATCCTTAGCACCATTGGATATACTAGGCCATGGTTCAGATATAAAATCCAGATCACCTTTCATAACTTGCTCAAATATCCCTTGCTCTGTTTCTGAATTAAAAACAAAAAATAATGCATCAAGTGAGCCAAATGCAGAAATTAGCAGCTACATAACAGATGAACAAAGAGCAACGAGAAGCAGGTTGAGCTGAATACCAACCATCCCAGAATGGAGGCACACCACTTAGCAATATATATATGATCACACCAGCACTCCAGACATCACATTCTTGACCATAAAATTTCCGCAAAACTTCAGGTGCCACATAGTACGGACTTCCCACTACATCTGTGAATGTTTCACCTGCATCAGGACCCTCTCGATCATTAGATGTCTCACATCGAAAACATAAAATTGGATCACTAACATGTGGCCTCTAGTGAGGCTCCCAAATCCCAACCAAAGGCCTAGTATAGTCAATGATAGCTTAGCTAGCTATACTCATGAATCTCTAATCATAGTTCTTAGTGTATGCAAATCACATTATAATAATAATCTGTTAGCTTATTCCATGTTGAACCAGCAGAAATACAGCAATGATTCTACTATGCAACCCTTATGTCTCAGCAAAAGCACTAGCTATGATATAACAGCAAGAGCCAAGATGGACTAGGTTTGATGATTAGATATCATAAAGGTATCTCAAAACAGACTTCTCTTACTCTACTTAATTTCATAATTAGATCCAAAGGACAATTAGAATGAAACAAAGCGAAAGTGATAAAGTGATCAGAACATAAAATGAAGCAAAGTAATATTATGAACCTGGTCTGAAGAAAACAGAAAGGCCAAAATCAATAGTCTTCAAAGCAGAGTCCTCATGATTGGTAAGAAACAAGAAATTCTCAGGCTTCAAATCTCTATGCATAACCCCTAAAGAATGACAAGCTTCAACAACACCAACAATTAACCTAGCCAAGTGTGCAGCTTTCCTCTCGGTGTAATGTCCACGTTGTATGATACGATCAAAGAGTTCTCCTCCAGCACATAAATCCATAACAACATGCACAGCTACCGCATCTTCATATGCTCCAATGATATTGATTACGTTAGGATGTCCAGCAAGATGATGCATTATTTGTATCTCTCTTCTTACATCTTCAACATCTTCACCCGTCGTTAGCTTCCTCTTTGCTATTGACTTGCATGCATACTCTTTCCCGCTCTTCTTATCCACGCACATGAACGTTGTTCCAAATTGACCTTGCCCAAGTTTCCTACCAAGCCTGTATGTTTCCTTCATGTTTTCTGTCGTACGTCCTAAAACAGACTCCACCTGCAGGCCCATGCTCGACGTACGACGAACATGTCCAACAACACCAGGACCACCACCACCACCACCGCCACCACCAGGCCCATTTTCATCAATCGTCATTTGCTCCGGGGCTGATTTCTGAGTAGTATTATTCTCATCATGGCCAGGGGTGTTTTCGTCATTCTCTTTCTGGCTGGTTGTGTTTTCCGGTGGACGGGACCGCCATACCGCGGCGGTAACAGATTCGAAGAAGCCTGTTGTTGTTGGTTTGCCTGTTGTTGGGGGCCCTACGCATGAGTTACCCATCCCCCAGATTTTTTATTATATTAATTTCTGATTATTATGATTATTAATCATGATTTGATTTAATCTGGGTTATTTTGTTCTACGGTATCTTAGGAATGGTTAATGGAAAATGAGAAATTTTCTAGCAGGAAAAAAACAAAGGGAAGATTATAGCTGATTCACAAACTGAGAGCTGATTGGGAAGATGAAAAAGTTGAAAACAAAAAAGATTATTGGATTTTATTGGTAATATGTTTCCTTGTTATTATTGAGAAAAAACAAACTATGTTTTTGCCTCCTCTATGCAATATTTACTCCATATTCTCTTTTTTTTTTTTTTGGAATAACTTAATTCTTATTGAAGTTATTTTTACGGTTTTACCCTTATTAGAGAGAAAATCAGCATAACAAGATAGACAACTAACTATATTCTTTTTAATTAGTATGAACATTTTTTTTTTTCATGTTGGACGATATTTCAACTCACTCAATTTTGAGCAAAAATGAAAAACAAAATACTGAAAATTTGTACGTCTAATAGGAGAGCTTCCATAATTAAAAAGACTAAGAGGAGTTTTCGTTATTTAACTTTATTCATATTTGTTATCATTTCATGCATTTATTCATTAATTTATATATATTTTTCATGTTTTTATGAGCCTTTTCTCACTCATCATGTTTTCCAATACTAACGATAATTTTCTTTCTCTTCCTCTTCCTCTTTCTATTGAGATTACAGTTCCAATTCCATAGAAAGTTACTTTTACCCAACTTCTTATGTTTTCCTTTTCAAGCTATCTCACTTAGGAAAGTAACACTCAAGACATTGCTATTGTGATATGTAACAGATGATTCTTAGACTATCATATATTAAATAGGCAAAATTGATTTTAACACCCTGAACTATAGCACGAGTGCACCAACCAACATCAACTAAGACTTATAGCCAGAACACCCCAAAGTACTAACCTGGTTGCAGTCTGTACCATAAATAATGAGATCAATGACCAAAATTCTCACCGGAGATGGGAGAATCTTAAAATTTTATTATTATTTTCCATTCCTCCCCCCTTCTTATTTTCTTCTTTTTTCACCCTGATTTTTTTTTTTTTGTTTAACAAAAAAAAAGGGCATATGCCTTCATTTTCTCCTTCCTCAACTGAAGACAAAGACTTTCTTCACCGAATTCCCTCTTTCTTCCTTAAATGAGCCATAAGTGTTGAAAATTACCCGAACTGAGATTGAAAAAGTGACATCAACATAACAATAATGAGCTCATTTTCATCTTCAAGTTTCAAGAATAATTCAAATACTAGTTTAGGTAATGATAAGGTATACGACATCGATTGCCTGCAGTAATTCAAACTACATGGAAGCTCAACCACGATCAAGGAAAATGCTTTTATGGCTGCCCAAAGTGGAATATAAATGAAATTGAATTTATTGAAGATGTTTTTTATTTGTTACAATTTTGATTTGATTGGAAACAATCTCTAAAAATAGGTTGATGATTGTAAATTCTTTGAATGGATTAACAAAGAGGATTATGGGCCACGTGCAATTGAAGTAATTAATGGTTTTGCAGCTGATAATCATTGCTTGGAAGCTGAATTGAAGGATATGAAGAATAAGAGGCTAGCTAATAGAGAAATCGAAGATTAGAGTGATATTTGTAGGGAAAACATGGAGCTTCAAATGACAATGAAGGCACTGGAAGTTGGAAATAGGAGTATGAAGCAGCAAGTGAAGCTTATGAGTGGCAGAGAGACCACTTATGTTGTTGCAATTTTAATTTCTTGGGTTTTCTTTATTTTGTATTTGGACAAGTTTTAGGTCAAATCTTAGTGGAAGAGAATATGAGTAAATGCTCCTTATGTATTTGGTTTGCCTTTGTAAAAAGTCTAAGAATAGAACCAATGACTTTGGTTTAGTGGTAATTTATTTGTATATCATATTCTGTCTTATAGCATCAAAAATAAAATAAAAAGGTTGCAACAACCTTCCAAAAAGATAAACACCGTAAATAGGAAATGCCTTAAATCATGGCAAATACATAAAAGTTGTCCAAAAGATGTCTTTGACTACTTTAAAAAGTTTCCATTACAAAAAAAAATGCTAACCCCATGTTCTCAACACTAGCTTCCCCCCCCCCCCAAACCCCAAAACAAAAACATTTCACGTATCTAAGTAATACTAATTTTCAGATTAATTATAAATTAAATTTTTTGAAACTAACAAAAACAAGAATTATAGATAATATAAAGTATAATAAGTTATTTCAAGTTCCTTTTATATAACCTAACTATTGGACAATAGAACAAGTCTATACTTAAGTGAAAATGAAAAACTAAAAATAACCAAAATTTTCAAGCAATGCCCCTATCGTCTACAACTCTAGTCCACCTTCATCCTCTCACCGTGTATCCTCTTACCCATGAAATTGTTGAAGAAAACCATTACAACTAAGGGTATGCACAAAGCGATCCTGATCGGAATTTGGACAGGACACCGGAATTCCGACCGGACCGGGTCGGAGATTCTGGTCCAGTCTCGTGCCGCCGAATATCAAGATTTCGGTCCACCAGTCCAGTCCGGTCCAAACCTGAAAAATTCCAGTCTGTACCGGTTGGACCTGAGTTTCTATTACTTTAGTAAAAAGAAAGTTTATATGTTAAATTTTATTTTAAAAAGGTAGAAAGTTAGAAACTTAAAAACCTATTATTTATTCTTTTAGGATTATTTTTATTAAAATTATTAATTTTTAATGTATATAAATTATAAATATATTTAAATAAAATAAAAAAAGCTGTTTTTTTGGAAAAAAAAATCCGGTCTGGTCCCGGTCTAAGGAAATGCCGGATTCCGGTCCACCCGTCCAGTCGGTTCCAGTTTGGTCCTGGACCGGTGCACACCCCTAATTACAACTCTACAAATTTTTCTATGCTCTTGTCGGTAGTCGCCCGTTTCAAGCACAAAGTCAACAAAGAACAACTCCATGATCCAACAAAAATCTGAAATCAAGATCACCATATCTCCTTCATTAATAAAGAATATATTGACTAAAGAAATTTCTTTGCAACAATGGTGAAGTTCCAAACTCATTTTCATCTCTATAAATACCTAAGTAGTTACCAATCAAAACACAAGTTTCCGAACAAATAATTTCCTAATAGCCAAGAGTTTCTACTTTCTCTCTCTCTCCTCTATCTTATGCTTTTCTTCTCTGTTCGGGGTAAACTTCCCAGCTATGAAGCACTGACACGCTGACCGAGCTTGCGTGAGGCGTGTCAGACACGTGTCGCGTGTCAAGACGCTGGAAAACGTGTCGGACACGCGCTACAAAGCTCGGGCTTTTTTTTTTTAATTTGGCTATTAAAAACGTGTATTGAGATAGATAATAGATATAAAAGCCTAACCCTACCTATTTAACTCATTAACTGTACCGTATATCAATTATTTCTCTCTCTAAAACTAAAAGTACCACCGCACTATCGCAGCAGGCACATACTTTAATACTTTACAAGGTAAATATCTTTATCATGTGTCAGATTCACGGTTTTTTATCAATTTTTTTTGCTTGAGTCTAGGAGGAAAGTAGAAATTACTTTATTCCACATTAATGAATTGTAGACCTGGAGACTTGGACTATTGTATTGTAGCCAAATTGATTTTGACGCCACATGTAGTGATAGTGATTTTGTTTTTGTTTTTTGTGATATTTGTGAAATAGTAATGAATAGGGATGTGATTATTTAGTTTTGCAAGTTTTTTTTTTTATTTTGTACCGATAATTTCTAAGATTTTATATCATGTAACTTTTACTTAATCAATTTGTTTTCAATTTTATTAACATCATCAGGTCGTCATATTAATTAATTAGCCATGAGTTAATAAAGACAATTCTTTTTTGCAAGTTAATTAAATAGTTTATATGATCATGTAACTTTTACATTAACGTAATAATTGATAAATGATATTATTTGTAATTTAAAATATTTATGATTTATGTTTTTCTTATCTATGAATTTGCAGCTTTTGTCGATTTATTTCACTATTTGTGATATGTCTAATCCTCAATCTAGTAGTGCAAATGACAAATCTAAGAAGGATGATATAGATGAACCTCTTTGGAAATATGTTACTAATGTTGTCAACACTGAAACTGAAGATGGGCAGTGAAAGGGGGTAATGTGGGGATTGTTTGATGTGTATAGTTTTTTAGGAAGTTTCCGTATACAAGAGTAAGGGCCCATTTGCTTGGAATTAAGGGGAAAGGAATTGGAAAATGTACCAAGACCACAAAAGAAATGGTGCGTCAAATGACAAACTTGGATGAAGAGGCTGAGAGAAGAAAGAAAGCCAATGCCCCAAACTATGTACCCTTACCTATACCAGGAGTTCCTCCTTATAGTGAGACTAGTGATGGTCAACCAAGTGATGTACAAACCAAGAAAAGAAAGGAGAATTCAATCACTAAGCTATATGATGTAAAAGCTAGGAATCATCTAGATGCTGAGATTGCTCGTATGTTTTACACTGGTGGTTTACCTTTTAATTTGGCAAGAAACCCACATTACTTGAAGGCTTTTCAATTTGCTGCAGACAATAATTTGAGTGGTTATATTCCTCCAAACCAGGCCCGGCGCTTGGCCGGCGCGATGTGCTCGACCGCGCAGGGCCTCGGTTTGGAAGGGCCCTGGAAATTTGTTTACTTGTTACTATTGTTACCTTAATATAGCAAATAATTGTGTATGGAGCAGTGGTAAAGTTTTGGCAATGTGAGGTTTTAGACCCAAGTTCGAATCCCATGCCTTTGTTTTCTGACAATTAATTGTTGTATGTTGTATCTTTGGGAAGAGATGAAGGTAATTGAATAGTCATCATTCATCACACCCTCTCCCCCCTAAAAAATAAAGCCTCAATCTTTTTCAACCCTTTTCTGACAATTAATTGCTGTATGTTGTATCTTTGGGAAGAGATGAAGGTAATTGAATAGTCATCATTCATCACACCCTCTCCCCCCAAAAAAATAAAGCCTCAATCTTTTTCAACCCTTTTCTGACAATTAATTGTTGTATGTTGTATCTTTGGGAAGAGATGAAGGTAATTGAATAGTCATCGTTTTCCATGGACGCAAAATCGCAAACCACCCTCACATTTCACAAATCTTCAATGACAAGCATTATCGTCTCCTTCGCCCCCGTATGCAGCCAATATGAACATGATCTTCTCAATCCATTTCAATCTTCCTCATTCCAACAAAGGCAACAAGTATACAACCACAAAGATTATTGTTTGGTAATTTTTATTTATTTTTAATTTCTTTTTTTAATTTTGTAATTACGATTATTACTTACTATAATTGTAAATTCAAATAATTTTAAATTTTTCTGTCTACATTTAGTTAATAATTATATTTGGGATTTTTTTTTTTTTTAGATTTAAGGGCCTCTTTTTATAAACTGGCGCAGGGCCTCTAAAATTCTAGCCCCGGCCCTGCTCCAAACTATAACAAGTTAAGAACCACCTTGCTCGAAAAAGAATTAGAACATCTAGATATGCTTTTGGAACCAATAAAAGCTACGTGGAGGGAGAAAGGGGTTACAATAGTGTCTGATGGTTGGAGTGATCCACAAAAAAGACCTTTGATTAATTTTATGGCTACTAGTAAGAGTGGTCCCATTTTCATTAAAAGTGTGAATTGTTTTGGTGAAGTCAAGGACAAGTACTTCATTGCAGATCTTATGGAAGAAGTTATTGAAGAAGTTGGTTCCCATGAATGTTGTTCAGGTAATAACAGACAATGCTAGCAATTGCAAGGGTGCTGGTGAACTTATTGAAATCAAGTATCCATGGATCTACTGGACCCCATGTGTTGTCCATACATTAAACCTTGCTTTGAAAAATATTTGTGCTGCAAGAAATATAGAATCGAATATTGAAACATATGATGAATGTCATTGGATTACTCAAGTTCATGATGATGCAGTGCAAGTGAAAAACTTCATTATGAATCTTTCTATGAGACTAGCAATGTTCAATCGATTTTCTTCTTTGAAATTAATTGCAGTGGCTGATACTCGTTTTGCTTCAGTGGTTGTTATGCTAAAGAGGTTTAAGCTTCTAAGGCGTTCTCTTGAGGCCATGGTGATAAGTGAAGAATGGGGGGGTTACAAAGAGGATGATCAAGGCAAGGCAAGTTTTGTAAAAGAAAAAGTAATGAGTGATAGCTGGTGGGATAAAGTGGACTACATTCTTGCCTTCACTGGACCCATTTATGAGATGATAAGGGCTTGTGATACCGATAAGCCAAGTCTACATTTGGTATATGAGATGTGGGACTCTATGCTTGAAAAGGTGAAAATTGTGATTTATACTCATGAAGGATTGACAGATGATGATGATGATATTACTCCGAGTTTTTTGAAGTAGTTCATCGCATTATTGTAGCTCGTTGGACAAAAGCAACACTCCTCTTAATTGCTTAGCTCACTCATTAAATCCTAGGTAAATTCTTTTATATATTTAGATCAATTTACTCATTTTTTAATATTACATGAATAATGATTGTTTCTATATTTTTTTTATTCTTTTGAAGGTTTTATAGTGAGGCATGGCTTGAAGAAAATCCAAATAGAGTACCTCCGCATAGAGACACAGAAATATCTGAAGGAAGAGTAAGTTGTTTTAGAAGACTATTTCCTGACAATGCTGATTTTGCCCGAGCTATGGATGAATATACCATTTTCTCATACAAGTCTGAGTATACAAGGGTGGAGAAAACTTATATACTAGGGGTACCATGGATCCTATGTCATGGTGGGTTAACTTTGGTTCATCTACTAGTTTGCTTCAAGCTTTGGCCTTCAGATATCTTGGACAACCTACTTCATCTTCATGTTGTGAACGTAATTGGAGCATATATTCTTTTATTCACTCACTTAGGAGAAATAGGTTGAATCCAAAACGAGCTGAAAATTTGGTGAAGATTCACACTAATCTGCGTCTTCTATCAAGGAACACAAATGAATACACAGCTGGGAAGACAAAATTGTGGGATGTAGGTGGTGATCAATTTGATGTCATGGATGATGGGAACGATGAAAACGCCTTTCTAGAGTTTGCCGACCTTTCTCTTGATGAACCGGATCTTGAATTTGTATTTTTTTTCTTAGTGGTTTTAGCTAATATAAGTTCACTTAATTATTTTTATTTGGATTTATTATAAGTTGCATTGGTTAACTTTATTTTTGAACATGTTTGAATATTATATATTATAAATTAAACTTGTTTGTTATATTGAATTTTATTTTCATTGATATTATAAAGTATAAAATAAATTGTTAGAAAAAAATTGCGTTTCCCTCACGTTTTCTCAGTTTCAAAATTTGCGTTTCCCCGTGTCCCCGTGTCCTATCCCGTGTGGCGTTTCTGTGCAAGCTAGCTTCCCACCACCACCACGACGCCAGCGCACCAACCTCCAGCAGTCCAGCCGAAATACAAACCTGCTAACCTCCACGCTGCAGCCACGCTGCAACAACCCCTCCGCCTTCCACATACCTCTGCCAGCCCAGTCACCTTTCTTTCTCTGGCACACCCACTCGCCTCACCTCTCTCTCTCGTTGACCCACCTGTGAGGACGACCCTCCACCTGAACGAACCACCTTTCGACGAACCACCTTGACACCCTCAAGCTCACCATTGCAGCCTCCATCTCCCCCAACAAGCAGTTGTTCTCCCTTCCCGTACTCCTCATCGTAAGGTATATGGAACTATATGTTCTGTTTCCTTTTATTTTTCTCTTTGTTTTGTTTACTCTTTTAGGCCCAAAATCTTTTAATGGTTACTTCATAATTATAGTTATAATTTGGGCTCAAGTGACATTTAGATAATAACTTGATTGTTATCAGGGTAATGAGATAAAAATATGTATATGAACTTTTGTATAACATAAATCTTTTAAGTAGTATATATGACTTAGTATGAGTATTAGACAAATTGAGTGAACTAAGTTAAGTCAACTTATAATAATAAGTAGTCATATCTTATATTCTCGTTAACTCAATATTATTGATCTCAATTAATTAAAATGTACATATGATGAGTTCTAATTTAATTTAGAGAAAAGTTAAGTAATAGTATGGTGTTTATAAAGTTTAGTAAATAAATGAATATACATAGTCCCACAATTAATTTGGTTAACGAGCCAAATTTATAACAATATTAATAACAAATGAGGAAAGTTGCAATATTAATTATTGGTTAGATTAAGGGAAAGGGGATATTACAAGCCTCCCCAGCTATCAAAGTTACTACCGGGAATTGAGGTAACGTCTACTGCTAACACTCGCATTCCCTTTCTAAATATATTTTTTATTTTGATATGTAAATAATGTTTATATATGTTAAAGGTATGCTTTTATGGATTGCGGGATATGAAATACTTTTATAAACATTAAGTTTCATGACGTTATGTAATTTATGATGATTTTCGAAAGATTAAAGAATGTGATTTCCATGATGATTGTGAAGTATAATGTATAAATAAAATGAAAAAAAAAAGTGGAAGATGGTTCTTGGCAATACGATGTTATGTTGGTCGTGCATGTACCGTTCTGTTCTACGGCGGAAACGCCACCTTCTAGTTAGGAGCAATTGTCCCTGGTGGCACCGAGCTATGCATGGCTTTACGCCACCTTTTGGTTAGGGACGATGTCCCTGGTTGCTATATTCCTATGTTTATGATGATGATGAAGATGATGATAGGAGACGTCCTTATATGTTATACTCGCCAAGTTACCAATAGGATAATTATGATGATGGTCATGATAAAGGATAATAATTCTTTCATGTTAATCAAATGTTTATGAAATATTTTTACTTTATTCTCTCCTCCCTATTTGCAACTAAAATGAATTGAAATGAATTTACGATGTTAGAGTAGTATGTTATTGGGCTTCGGCTCATGACGTTTTGCCTTTCTGTTTTAGGTAATGACGGGGATGACGGAATGGCGTAGCAGTGAGGAATAATTACTACTTAAATTATGCAGGCTCTTATTATTATGTATTCTAAGCTTAAGAACATTAGTTTATGAACCTTAAAGTTTAATATTTATAATGTTATGTTCTTTAACGAACTTATATTGCCTTGTATTTTCCAAATGGAAAGTACAGCAGTAACGCACCGACTAAGTTAAGTCTTCCGCTGCTAATTAAGTGTTAATTAATGAATTAACGATGCTTAGAAGTCGGGGCATTACAGATTAATTTCTTCATATTTAATTAGTAATTAGGGTGATTATCTCAAACCTTGGTTAATCACTAATTAGGGTGATTATCTTAACCTTTCATCATATTTAATAACTGATTAGGATGATTATCTTAAATCTTGGTTAATCAGTAATTAGGATAATTACCTTAGCCTTTCATCATATTTAATCACTACATAGGGTGATTATTTCCTAACCTTCATTATGATCACAAATTAAGGTGATTATCTTTCCTTCTTTTTTTTTATCACTAATTAATGTAATTATCTTGATCTTTCATTTTTAATCATTAATTATGATGATTATTCGAATTCCATTTCAATCACTAATTGGAGTGATTACCTCGTGTCTAATAGATTTGTTTAATTCTAAAGGTGAGTTAATCATAATCTATTTTACTTTGTTTCCTTTTCATCCCCAATGGAATTGGCAATTTAGGGTGAGACATATATCGAACGACGATGATTTTGCTCCAACGATGGTACGTGGTGCAACTTCGATGCTCAAACCTACCATGTAGAAATGATATATTGGTCCTAAATAAAAATGATTGATGTGTATATGTGTAAATTATGTGATTTTATTTCTTTTTAATAGCCATGATTACTTTAAAATGGAAAATAACACATTTAGTAAGCCCCCGTTCTTTAAAACGGAAAAGGAGACAAGTTCCAGATGTTCACACCTATTAACCTAAACCCCGAACTCTATCTCATGGTATGAAAGACCAATTTTCAAAAAAGCCTTATTCATATGAAGTAATCATAGTTTTAAATGATATTTCTTGATCGAATTGATTTTAAAATGATTTTTTATATAAATTTGTCCTTATTCAGATATTATTAGGATGGCGACTTCAAAATTTTCTAAAACTAATAGTCCAATGAGAGACTTTTGTGGGATTAAGACAGTAAAAATTCGAATACCACAGCATGATAACAACTGATCCCATTCAGGTCCCATCTCCTAGAAGTACATGTTCTTTCTTCTAAACTCACAACTAAGACCTCCATTCCATGTAAGACTTCAAACCATGGGGTCTGAAGCTAGAACATAGTACTCTTTTCCATACTCTTTGATTTTTTCCAACCTCTTCCTAGTACTTCGACAGATGTTGTTCTTTGACCTCTCCATGATGGATTTTTTTTTCTAGAACAACCTCTATGACTACCCTCCTTATATCTTCTAACATATGCATTATGGGCTTGGACCTTATGCCTCTAAAATACATCCACCCATTGAAGGTCTCGCCAAGGTTATTCACCACTAAGTTGCACCTAGAAGCTGTCCTAAATCCAAATTTGCAAAAGGACTTAAGGTTTTGCTTCTCAAAATCCTCCACAACATGTATAGACAAAGCACCCCATCTCTTGGATAGCCTTGTTGTAGTATGCCCTTGCGTAAGCATACACTACTCTCCAAAAACGCCTTCAATTCATTACCTATATGTTTCTTATGCCATAGAGGATAAACATGTCTAGCACGGTGTTTGTGCTCAACAAGTGGGAAGAAGGTTTTCGCTGCACCAATGACGAACTGCAATCACATGAAATAAGTGAGTTAATCATTGTTTATGTCATTAAGAAAATAAATTAGTTTATTTACCTTGTGTCGGTCTGAAAATTTGTGTTATCCTCTCCTCCAAACTCATACGAATCTTCCTTCAAGCTTTCTAGGAACCATATCAAATACTCATTATTTTCTGCTTCAACAACAGCCCAAGAGATGAGGAACATTTGGTTGTTCTCATCCCTCCCAATTGCTGCTATTAAGTGTCCCCCTAGAAATGTTTTAAGGAAGCACCCATCTAGGAAAATTACCTTCCTACATGCCCTCATATAACCGGCCTCTCTTAGGGCAATGAAGCTTATGTACAATCTTTGGATACTAGCTCCTCCTCATTTCCATCCCTAGGCATAGTTATCAACTTATATGTAACTACGTCATTACTTCTTTTTAGTTCGCCAATGTATGATGAAAGCAATGATTAATGGTCAAACAGATTACCATGAAGTAAGCTATGAGAAATTGCCTTGACCTTATAACAGTTCCACTTAGGTAGTCTGGCACCAAACTTTTTCATCACATCCTTCTCCAAATCCTTCTGCCACCAATTAGGGTTGTCTTTGTATTTATGTAGATACTATCTTGCAGACCAACTAGCCTTAGCATGAATGGTTTCATAATTTGTCCTATAACAAGTATGCCTAGGATTACAAGACTTCACAATCCATGTTTTTTTAGACCATCCCAAGAGCCATACAACTTCCCCTCACAACCATCTTTGCACCTAGCCTCTAGTTTCCTGGCCTCACTTTTCCTCCATCTAATACCATAGCCAGCCATCACAACTTTCTTGTTGACCATATCCTTAAACACTTCAGGAGGGTGTGAATTATAACCCCGCTTGCCACACAAGTTCCTTGAAATCAATGTATATGTACACAACCTTCACAACTGATTTTTCATACCTTCCTCATCAACATCAGTCTTCACATCTAAGTGAGGAATCCAATCTTCATCACCCTCATTCTCATCCTCATATTCACTTTCCCACCCACCTGACAAAGGGAAGCTCAAGTCCTCTACCCTTGAGCTTCCAGCTACATCACTAACACTTTTGTTAGCTTTACTCTTACCCTTACTCTCCTTTCCCTTCTTTATTGCCTAAACAAACTCATCATCGCTAGAACTTACCCCATTTACATCCATTTCATAACTTTAAATCACCATCAGCAATTCATCGCTCTCACCACTATATAATACTTCTACCTCACTCTCATTCTTACCCCCATTATTATTTCCACCCACGGCCTCATTCTGATCCCCGTCATTGTTTCCACCCACACCCTCATTCTCACCACCATCAGACTCTGTCAGCTCACTCAATGACAATCCAATCTATTAGCCTATCAAGGCTCAAATCAGGTTTATCTTCATTACCACTATTATCATCATCATTAGAACAATTACCATCCTCATCAACATGACCAAACCACTCCTCCATATGAATGTAATATGAAAAATGGGCTTAGTCATCTGAACTATGTAAGGATTTTTGTCCATCTACTCCTTCCAAATCAATGGGTTATTCTGTGGCTAGTTGCTCAATTCTCTTACTGATTTCGTCAATTTTTGTTTGGGCTCTGTTACTAAGCTTTTTCTGGTTTTATTTTATGTCGGAGATGGTGAACCAACAAGTTGTGCAGTAGGTTGGATATGTGGGATAACTTGAGGTGTTGTTTTAGGGCTCCTCCTAACTTGTGTTAAGTCAATTACTCTGTGCACTCGAAGCTTCTTCCTAGGAGTATTTAGTTTGTGGTTACAAAAGAGCATTGGTTTAGTTGTGTTTTGTTGTACTGGAGGTGGGTTTAGTCCAACAGTGGGTGGATTTAGTTCAACAGTGGGTTGGTTTATTTCAACAATGGGTGGGTTTTGTTGCTCAATGGGTGGGTCTTCTTGCTCAATAGTGGGTGGGTTATTAATGGTTATGTACTCCAATCCTTCAATCACTTCAGACTCATCTATCCCATTAATCATATACACTTTTACCATCACATAGACTAAACCCACCTTGCAAAAATAAGTCACTTCCTTGTCAGTGTACACTCTAACCAAACCATGTTCTAAGCTTAACCCAGGCAAGTAGTGATACAAAATGTAATTTGAGTTATACTTAATAGCTTCATCCTTCAACATATCCACAATTCAAAATAACTCATATAATTAGGGTCTACGTTATCCCGATAATGTATTTTCCCTCCAACATACTCCCACTTTGGAGATTAAGCACCCCCCATGTCACATTTTAATTGTAAATGCAACATACATGATCTTAGAGCAAGAATTAAACAGCATCAGCTGCGGAAAAACAATTTACCCTAATTTCCTAATCCACAGTTCAATTGCAGAAGTTAAAAAAGTAAAAAAAATCCCTAAAACTACATCGTTTACTAAAATCTAAGAGCTTGTTTGAGTTACTTACCAAATGTAATTTGAGTTCACTGAATCAGCGTTCCATTTTGTGCGGAATTCCCTCTACAACCGAACTTTTTCTTCCAATGACATTTTTTTGAAGATGACTCTTTGTCTTCAATTAGGGAAGGAGGAGGAAAAGGGGGGAAAAGGAGAAAATGAAGGCACGTGCCTTTTTTGTTTAAGTAAAAAATTAGGGTGAAAAAAAGAAAAAAAAATAAGAAAAGGGGGAGGGGGAATTAAAAATAATAATAATAAATTAAGATACTCCCGTCGTCGGTGAAAATTTTGGTCACTGACCTCATTTATGGTATGGATCACACCGTCTACACTTGTTTAAAAAATACATAGAGCTGGTCATTTTGGCCCGCCCGACCAGCTTTTTGGGCAGATTTTTTGGCCCGCGGTCGATCCGATTTTTTTTTTGTTTTGGGCGGGCTTTGGCCAAGCCAAAAATGACTTTTTAGTCTATTTTTGGTCCCCGACCTCATTTTGGCCCGAAAAGCCCGCTCATTTTGGCCCGAAACAGCGGGCTTTGGGCACAAAATTTTGGCTCGGCCCGGCCCGACCAATGGGCAATTTTTTTAGGCGTGGCTCGACCCGGACCATGATCACCTTTAGAAATACATAATATCCACATTAATTGGACAAACATTACACGAACCTTTTTCCTAAGAAGGTTCCATCAAATTAATTTGAGCAACTGAGAAGGAATTGTCATTGATTAATCACAACATTTGCAAATGTATCCATAGCTAAACAAAACTACAATTAATCATAAAAAGATATTAACCATCAAATGGTATATTCCCTCTGTTTTTTATCTTTCTCATTTTACTGTGTGCATCTTCCAATGTACATCTTTGAACTTAAATATCTTTCATTATATATTAGTAAAGATTATAACGATTGAATATTAATAATGTACTAATTGAGATGAATCAAACAAGACCCCATATGACTATATTTTTTCTTATAAATTGAAAAAATTGAGAAGATTCTCTCTAAGTATGAATAATGTCAAAATTCAAAGTGAGAACGATAAAAAAAAGGGAGTATTGTTTGAAAAAAAACAACTTCATAATTTTGATGTCTTCAAATAATCTAAAAATTAATCATTATTCTTGGTCTAAGTCTATATCTTTTATTTAACCAGTCGATTCACAGAGGTATTGCGGAGAGAAGTCTTCCTAAGTTGACTTATGGTTGGGTTTGGGAGGAGGGGGCACTATCTTGGGAAACTTTGATCGAAGAAGAACTTGATTTCCAAGGCGGACATTTCAACCTAACAACATCAAATAAGTAATTACAGAGCGTATAATTAGGATACATGATTATCAATTTTCCAATATAAAATATGGCATAACACTTTTCTCTAATTTTATAAACCCTATTGAACGCATTCATGAATCATATATTTTTAGGTTTCTTCAATTTCTTCAACTTGAAGCGTTTGATCTGACACGACCTAACCTAACTGAAAGTCTGAAAGTGTTTAGAATGTTGTTTGCAATCAAAGAAGGGGCATTAACTCAAAAAAAAGGGTGGACTTTATTGATTACATTTTTTATGAAAATCATTTCGTTGTTTGGGTGCTTATAGTAAAAAGTCTATCAATTTCTATAAAAAAAAAACTTTTTAAAAGCTCAAATTTTAAAACATTCTTTGGAAAAAAAAATCACAAATTTAATTTTTTTTCTCCAATTTCATAACCCCTTCTATTTTCCTATGTGTATCCAGTCAAGACCAACATCGAAATTGAGATAGTCAAATAAGTCAATACTGAAAAATGAGAATACGTTTTATCTTTTTTAAAAAAAATTAGATTTGAGGTTTTTTTTATATAAAGAATGTTTTAAAAGAAAAAAGTTGGTGAAAATTATAAAAATACTAATTGTAAAACACAAATACTCAGCCTCCCCTCTCTTTTTCTCTCTCTCAAACCCTAGCCTCCCCTACCCCTTCTTCATCAATTAGGGGCTGCCATGGATGTTTTCATCCATGGTAAGCCCCTTTTCCCCTTTTATTTTCAGTTTTTAATTCATTTTCTTGTTTTGTTCAATAAATTAGTCTCTCTTTATGAGATTTTCTCAAACCCTGTTATGGGGTTTTTAGTTTCTGTTTTGGAAATCTCTTTCTCCCCTATGGGAGTTGTGAGTATGGTTCTTTTGTTTTTAGGTATGAGAAATTATTCTCATTGGTTTAAGTTCGAGACTCAATATGAAGGTATTGAAATCTCGGATGCGGTCAACCTGACTCGATCAAGAATGTTCTTCCCAAACTATATCAGAATGATAGACTTCCTCATCAATAGCTGCTTGATTCAGCAAATACAAGAGGGTTGTGTTGTATTGTTCGATCTGGTTCATTGTAGTTTCTTCGAAGACGAATTTGATTTAGTCTTGTTTAATTGTATCTTGTTTTACTTTAATACCTATTGTAGACGCCGTTTGGCCTTCAATTAATGAAATTTCTCTTAAAAAAAAAATGTTTTAAAAGATTTTAAAATTTTTTTTTGGCAAATTTCGCATAAGGAAAGCTGAACCCTGCAGTCTAATTTTGGTTTTATTTAGACTTATTAGAGCCAGCCGCTTTGGCTCCAAACTTCACTGGACTACTACTACACTCCTAGTCTCCTACAATGCTGAGTTGCAAGAGGTTGCTGTTAAGACCCATCAAACGGAAGAAGAAGAAGAAAAACAAGAACAAGCCAATAACTACTACTCACCAAAATCACTGCATTCTTCCGTCAGATGTACAACCTATGGATTACCCAGAAGAAGATGAACCAGAAGAAGACGGTTTTAGTCTCAAATCCTCTGCCCCTTCAAATAATCACGGAGTTCAACCACTGGGAAATTTTTTTCTCAGCTCAACTTCTCATAATTCCAGAGATGCTGGCTTAGGTAACTTAAAAACTCTCACTGATGAGCTTGTTCTTGAGATTTTGGGTTTTTTGGATGGTACAGATTTGGGTATTTTAGCTACTGTTAGCAAATCTTTATATATATTTTGTACCCATGAACCACTTTGGAGGAATTTGGTCTTGGAAACCCTTAAAGGTGGGTTTCTGTATAATTTTTCATGGAGAAAAACTTATATTAGTGCTCATTTTCCATGTTTTGATGTTTCAAATATTGGGTCTTGTGGTTTGTCAATTAGGGATTTTTATTCTGATTATATGTTTCAAAGTTGGTTATGTGCTAATCTTGAGATGAAACCTGAATGGCTAAGAAGGGATAATATACAACGTAGGAGGGGAATTTCAGTTGAGGAATTTATATTGAATTTCGAGGAGCCCAATAAGCCTGTGTTGTTGGAAGGTTGTTTGGATAATTGGGTTGCAAAGGATAAATGGGATAAGGATTATTTAATAGAGATTTGTGGGGATGTCAAGTTTTCGGTTGGTCCAGTTGAAATGAAGCTTGAGGATTACTTTAGGTATTCTGACTTTAGTAGGGAAGAGAGACCCTTGTATTTGTTTGATCCTAAGTTTGCAAAGAAAATTCCGAAGTTGGGTAACGAGTATGAAGTTCCTCCATACTTTAGAGAGGATTTGTTTTCAGTTTTGGGTGAAGAGAGGCCTGATTACAGGTGGATAATAATCGGACCAGCTGGGTCCGGTTCTTCATTTCACATTGATCCTAATTCAACATCGGCTTGGAATGCTGTGATTAAGGGTTCTAAGAAGTGGGTCTTGTTTCCTCCTGAAGTTGTACCGCCTGGTGTCCATCCTAGCCCTGATGGTGCAGAAGTGGCATGTCCAGTTTCAATAATTGAGTGGTTTATGAACTTTTACGGAGCCACAAAAGATTGGAGGAAGAGACCAATTGAGTGTGTTTGTAAGGCTGGTGAGGTTGTTTTCGTGCCTAATGGGTGGTGGCATTTGGTAATCAACTTGGAAGAATCAATTGCTATCACACAGAATTATGTTAGCAGGTATGTCTCCAATGTTACTCTGTATTTGTTACAAAATACTAAATTATTACTATGCACTGTATTTTGTAATTTCTGGCTAGACTTCCAACCCTCTTTTAATAAATGGCTTACAGGTTCTGTTCAGCCTTTTTCTCTCTATTTCCGTGGGTGGGGCCTGGGGGTGTGAGCCAGGGGGACTTGATGGGGATTCAAAAGGCTTTCAGGATCACCTTGAAATGCAACATATATCATAAGTCAATTTATATAGTCTTCCAAAGTTGCTGAATTAAAGATTTTTCTTGTTGATGATTATTAAGGTGGTGTTAGAATGCTTATCCTTTTAAGTTTTAGAAATTCTGCAATAATGTCACTTTGAAGGAATAAAACTGACTCTTAGTGACAGATATCTTGTGGTCTTAGTCGCTTGTAAGAACAAATGCTGAAATTAGAGTAATTAGTAATATTGATTATCTGATTATACTGGTCCAAAAGGAAGTAATTAGTAATAATCATTACCAGATTATAACCTAGTACTAGGCAGAGCTCAGAGCTGTCACACTGTTCCCAGATATGCTTGCACATAGTATCTCACTTGGCTTGGTTAACCAGAGTCTTGATCTCCTGCAACCTTCATGCATGAGTTCAGACAGTTCTGTATATCTATTGTATGAAGAGCGTGGAAAACATTGTTATGCAAACTAACCATATCCTCCAAATAGCTGGTAGTTGTGGACTTGTGGTACTGAGTTTTATTCATCAAAGCATCATTTAAAGTAAACTTAAATCATCTAAAGGCAACCTGCTGAAATTGCTTTTAACTAAGGCATCCCCCAATAATTGTATTCAATATATTTTTGCCATTATGGATTAGATGATCATACTTTGTAAAAATTCTAGCTATGTAGCTGGAAAAGTGTTCTCATGTGTATGATTGTCTGCTGAAGAAAATTTAACAGGGACGCAAGAGCTTGCATCTTCCGTTTTGCTTTGATGCCAAGGCACGCTGAAGCTATAGTTGCATGGGGACATCTGATCAAGAACTTATCATCTGCAGTCTACCAAAAAACTTTAAATCTTATCCGATCCACTATCTTTACGTTTCTTGGAATAGGTGTCGATCTCTGGTCGTAGTACATGATTATGCAAAGAACTTATTTTTTGAGTTGATTTGGCCTTCTGTCTACAACTCAATAGTTGAATTGTCTTTATGATGGTAAGTTGGGGCCTGGCCTTCTGGAAGAAGCAGCAAAGTTCCTTCTGTTTTTTACGTAAAAAGTGGTTTGATGCCATAGCTTCCACCTTGAACGGGTTAGGGGAATTACTTAATTTGCGTATGGGGCGAGCTGCAAGCCTGCGATCCAAAACATGCGGTTTGGTGTGTGCAATCTGGTACAGTGGTACATTTTTTTTTCTAGTTTAACATAATTAGGTAGCAAATTGTGCTCCCATACTTGATCCACATAGCAAAGTGTATCGTCAATTAGGTACCACTAGAGTGGTCACTTGTGCTGAAGTCACCCAATATAATTGTGCAGAGGGTTCTCTTAGCTTTTCCCCTATAATTACAAAGAGTTAGTTTCTTATTGACCCTTAACCACAAGTCCAAGTTATTCAGAAACGATGTCAGTACACATTGCCAGAAGCAATTGCTCAGCTATATTGGACCTGTTAATAACATGCAAAAGGATAGTATTCCAATAGTATAGTTTTCATGTAGCTGATCCTATAATCACGGGATTTCTATAATATAGCTGCTACTGGGCTCCAACCTTTCTTCACAAGTTCTTTGGACAATAGGTACTAGTTTCGAAAAATTTCGGTGGTCCCTGAAACTTTTATCTAGGTTCAAATTTTCTCGTATCAAAAGCCATCCTAGACTAGTCTAGGTATGGAGCAGTAGTTTGAATATGCGCACACGCTAATTTTAGCTTTATTTATATGCTGTCATTTGATATAGCACTGTTTGTCACAATACTTGCCAGCCTCATCCTCTCTCATCTGCGTTGAACTTCGGAAGCTATAGGTGTGCCTTAACCTCTGGTTTTAGTGTGTACTATTATCTGCTGAGGAACTTGAATCTAAACAGTTGGGAACAAAACCCTCTAGTAGAGGCTTTTCCAAATTCTCCAGACCACGCTCATAATTTTCACTCTCTCCAAACCCTTCTATCTTCCCTTTGGTTCCCGAAATCTGCCTGTTAGGAACAACAGTTAGGAAAAGGGAATCCTCATCAGCTGCTTGTCGTATTAATATATCCCTTGAAATTGCAACTGCTCTAATGTGGGACTTTGGCAATAAGACATGTAAGCACTGCAGAGATTGAGTAATGCAATGTTAATGTACCATTACTTTCATATGACATTTTCATCTCTATTGCCAGGCGGAATTTGCTGAATGTCTTGGAGTTCCTCCAGAAGCCAAATGCTGTTGAACTTGTATCAGGAACTAACGACCGCGTCAATCTGCACAATAAGTTTAAAGACGCAATTGAGGCTGCTTTTCCGGGGACTATAGACCAGATAGTAATAAAAGCTGAAGAAAAGAAGAAACAATGTTCATATTGGGAAACTGTGGCAGATTCCAATTCTGGAGCTTTCAAGTTTTCTTTCTGAGAGGTTTTTGGTTGCAGGACACTTTTTTTGTCAGTGGTGAGGCAACTTTTCATTAGAAGTAGATTAGTTCATGGTTTCATTCACACCATTTCTGAGAGGTGTTCATATTGGGAAACTGTGGCAGATTCCAATTCTGGAGCTTTCAAGTTTTCTTTCTGAGGTTTTTGGTTGCAGGACACTTTTTTTGTCAGTGGTGAGGCAACTTTTCATTAGAAGTAGATTAGTTCATGGTTTCATTCACACCATTTATTGAGTTTTGCGTGTATTTTTAGTCTATCCGTTCAAAGGAAAACTTTTACGAAATTAATCTTTTACAAACAAATGTTAATATGGTTTGATCAATTACAGTCGATTTAATTTCAGTATATCTTTCCTTATTTCATGCTGGCCTTCCCGTCTGTTTCTTGGAAGAAATTTTTCGCACGCTTTGACCCATTTTGGATAGCAAGATAATCTTCTGGCGTGGAGATGAAAGTTTTTTATTTCACGCAAGTTCTTGTAGATCAAATGATTTTCTATGTAAATTTGCACAATCTCACTCTGAAGGTGGATATCTGTGAATAATATAAAGCTAATAACACTTGTACAAGCATTGGACATACTACAATGTTTTAAACACACCAAATTATTTACAAGGAGAGCTGAATTTGCAAAATTATTCTGATCATACGCAAGTAGAGTGAGAGCACAACCATTGAAAATCTCAGAGGGCGAGGAAGTAAAGAAGTTGGCGTATAGAAATGAATAGAGGGCCTGGCAATTCATTTCACTTGATATTCCAAGGTTGTAAATTTACCAAAACAGAAATGAAGTCTAATATCCATTTGTAAGTTTCAGGTTGATCATAATTTTTGACCCCTTGTCTTTTGAGGATCATCTTAACACATAATTGTACTGTATACATTATACACACGAAAAGGAGTACATCTTTCAGAAAAGTGTGTAACAGACCAAAAGGGAGACCATCAAACACCGGCCTCACTACCTCCCAATAGAGAGAAAATGTTCAACTTGGGTTTCAAACAGGAGAAAGAGAAGCTACATAAGATCCATTAGAATACTTCAAAGCCTTCAAAGAAGCAGAACATAAGCCTGAATTTGCCACAGCTGCTGAGATACCAAACGTATAGGTATCTTCTTGTGAGTCTCCAATTGTCTCATCAGTGTTGGAATTTTGGCTCACTGCTTCAAGAGCAGCATTCAATCCTGCCGAATTAGGGTCTGTCACAAAGCTGCGTGAAGCCAGATAAATATGTCAACCTATACCTCAAATATCTCGTGCAACCTTATATAGCCCCTTAATACAAAAAAGAAGGAACACAAAAGAGAGAAGCACACACATTGCCTCATAACTCTTCCCCTCAGAGCTCATAGCCGAGCATATGGCACTAATTATCCATGGAGGAAGATATGGATCCTTTACTTCAATACTGTAGCAGACACCACTCTTTGGACCATCAATTGACTCCCCATCTTTACTCACCAGCCCTTTTGACTGCAAAGCATCAACCCTCTTTATCTCTTTGCACTTCACCTGCAAAATGACAATGCACAAGAATTGATTTGAAGGTGTGAACCGATGAAATAATCTGGGACAAACTACAATGCCCTTTTTTTGACTTGCAAGGAACTTGGCATTTAAGCAGACATTTTACAGTGCATGGAAGTGTCAAGACTGTGGCAATGACAAACCCTAATTGCTTATAGGATGACAAACTGTTAACATTTCCATGAAAATCTGTACGTCAAACATATTACCTAAGCTTACATAGAAGAGGAGTAAAACACTCATTAGTTTTTCCATTGACATTATATCCAACTTGCTACATTCACGTGGTCATGTGATTAAGGATGCTAACAGCTAAGTATTCTAATTTCTACCTGTGGAGAAGAAAGAGCAGCATTAAGAAAAGGAGCGGGAGCACACAGCACCGGTACGTCCATACTGCTCAGCATAGTCAGCAATGATCTGCAGAAACAAACAGCCCGGATGACGTGCTGATAGAGACGTCAACTTCTAACTACAAATTTCCAGGCACATGACATACCTATAATTTAATAGAAAATCATATAGGCCATGAACACTATGATTTCCATTGAAAGCCAACAAAGATTTTGGACTGTTGTCCACGTCAGGCATCGAACTAAACCGTTTAGCCTGCATTGATCAATTTCAATTTAAAAAAATGAAAAAAAAAATATAGAACAAATTAGTAAATCGACTAAATCCACAGGATGAGCAGCATTAAGATAAACTACATCCAGAAACAAACTGCTCTGCTTTTTATTTTCTGGTCTTATGATTTTTAACACCTATTCTTTTTTTTTTTTTGTTACCCTTATTAATAAGGATCTTGCTACTTCTGATTTAGAAAGACATATAAATTATAACATACGAAGAAAATCCTGTTTGACTTTGCATTTTTAAGTCACATATACCAATGCAAACAAATCAGAAAGGAACCTGTCCTAAGTTATGCTTCTCAATCTCCGATAGCTCAACCAAGTCTTCCCTACTTATCTGCTCCACTTCAGTACAACACAGAGGCATAGTGAAGCTGATATCCTGGTGACATAAGGAAGAAAGCATTAGCGTCGATTATTTCAAGAAGAATAGACATTTATCAGTTAGGAGGTATGAGAGCGAAGTTAGGATTTCACAAATAAAAGTTATCTAAAGTAAATAGATGCAAGAAAAACAAGTATGGGAGAACACCGATATAAACAATAAAGATGCACAGCACATATCAAAAGAATATTTAGAAAAGTGTTTAGACAGCCTTCGCATCACAAGAAAGCTGTGGCTTCCACCAATATTACACCATAGGTACAGATTTGTCGCTCAGGTATAGCTCAGGTTGCAAATGAAAGAATCGAATCATACAGCTCATTTAATTTATCCATGTCAAGACACATTTCAGTCCAATACTCTGATCCAAATGACAGGTGGAACTTAAACCTTATAGATACACAACAGATGTCATAAATAACCATCAACTGTATGATAAAACCTCGATAGCTCTTGCCATCTTCGTTGTCATGACTCATGAGATCCTTCTCTGTAGCCACTCTATACACTAAGTTAATTCTTTCCCCAAGCATTTTTCGTGGGAAAGGGGCTTGCTCTCTATGCTAACATTTTGCAGCATTGAACGCCATTCTGCATGATGTAACATATTAAACAGCAGTAGTCAAGAAAACCATCCTTTAGACTGCCATTCTCTTCACCTTTTGCAGGCTTTGTTAAGGCTTAAGAAGGATGGAAAGATCCGAAATTTCATCCGAGAGAGAAGCCAAATACTAGCTTATCATATCATATTCTGAAAGTCATTGCAGCAGGTAGATATAGTTCAAAGGGGTTTTAAGGTTCAATTGGACTTAGAGTCGAGCATTGAAATTCATCGAAACAAATTTATAAAAATGGAATATCTAATGGTTTGTTCTGTATAGTCTTAAATGTTGGGATCAGGAATGTACAAAAGAAATATTCAACAGCCCACTGCCCACCTGCCAACATGTAACTTTTGGATTATAAGATCAAACTTATGTCAGTACAATTACCCATAAAGTAATAACTAAAAAGCCTCACTAGTCAACTCAACTGTATATACTATGCAGTCGTTCATTATCTTTACTCCTTCTTTATATGGCCACTTAGGACTTCAAATTGTAGTCAGTCTTATTAATTATCAGTCAAAAGACACTTTTAAAGAAGTTACTGCACCAACAATCTGTACTCCTACAAATTACAGTGATGGCGGGGTTACATCCATAACGGCTGCATATATCTATTGAAGTCCCATGGAGATTTCCAATTTCAGATTATATAGAGGAAATCACTGGATTTAGTCAAACATCTGTCGGACTGGAGCTCCTGACCAAAGTTTAACATGATTGGACTGTGTTAAAATTTAAATCTAAACGACCTATATGATCAACAAAGATTAGCTGAACCCAGTCCAAAATGCAGACCCATGCAGTGTAATACTTTATGAAAGCATCATAGGGAGGTTTTTCAGCCCTCGTCAAGGACTAAGTTGTTTCTTTCATAACCAACCATCAACTTTACATTTGACACAAGGAGGGAAAACTTAATTGGAATTTTGAAATTTAGCACAAGTCAAATTTAGGTTGTACATATATGAGACAACTTGGTCTTGCAGGACGACCTGAAACTTCTACAATAGAAACGTAGATCTTGTTTAGCTTACAGCTAAGCCAGATCAAAGAACACTAATGCATAATATCCCAAAAGATGGAAGCTCTACATGAATTTAGACTCACACAAAAACCCAGACAACTCCAGTTACCATGTTGTACAAGTAGCAAACTTTAAATTGGGATATTCATAGACAGGCACCTCATTATGTTCTCTCACATGACGCAACACCAATTCCCTTCCTCAACTTGACATCTCTTTACCCACTATCAGATGTGAATTAAACACATGCTTACAACTTCACCAGTCACGATATGCTGCTCTTAGAAAGTTAACTTCACGCAATTGGCATTTTTACTAAACATCTTAATTTTTATACTTTCTCCGTTCTGAATAAACGAAACGCTTCTCTTATGTGAGCTTTATGAGAGAAGCGTTTCATTTATTTTAGAAAGGATAAAGTAAAAAAAACATTATACCTTCACAGTTCAGGATACTGGCAATATCTCACAGTAAAGGTGTGGAAAAGGAAATTCCAGGCTAATATGCACAAAAATTGACTAGGAAAACCTATAAACTAACCACAGATTACTAATCTTGACACCACGATACACTTTCTCCATAAATCTTAGATTATCAATACATCCAGTACTAAACTATTCCATGGAAAAGCAGAAAATCTTAGTGTTTTCAGACTATAATTATCACATTCTTCAATTGCAAGTTAAATCTATAGCTTTTGCTTTTATAATCAGCTGAAGATGGTTTCAAACAATACAGTAGGATGTATATTCGATGTTCACTGTGCCACCCATCTTATAGCAATGTGAACATTTATATTATATAAAAATACATAAAGTGACATGGAGGCTTACAAGATTAAGACAAATGGCAAACATCTTCATGCACTAATGCGAGAAAGAAGGAAACAGAAGTTGAGACAATCAATTTAAAAAGTGGGCCGTAACTTACATGCTCCTTCAACAAGGACCTTAATCCTCTTGTTGATTGAGAAATGTATGCATTGCATGTACGTTTGACATTCCCCGTGCCTTCAACAGCAGTGAAGACCACCACAAACTGTGACGTACAAACTGGTAAAAGTTTTTAAAAAAGCTAAATATTAGAACAGAGAACCCGGAACAAAATAATGACAGAATGTTTATGGCCAGAGAGAGCATAATCAGCAGGTGAAAACACAACCCCAAACTGATAGAGCCTAGTATGTAGAAAAATTGCCTTCATGGATAAACATCTAACAATATTGTGCACACCTGCATCAAGCAAGTTGTACACGAGGCCTATGTGCAGTCCCACTCAAAGAAAAAAATGTTACTGCCACTGTTTATATCAATCAAATTAGCCATTTCCAGTCAAGGGAAGATCCAAAAGATCTGTAATGGGGGTCAACAAATTCTTTTTGACTGAGCCATCAAATTTGTGAAGTATGAACTAATCAATGTACATTTTTTAGTACAGGCAATGCATTCTCTACTCCCTTTCCCCAATTAATTAATAATTAGTAGGCTAAATGTTGAATAAATAAAGTCCCCCCACCACCAACTACTAACTACTTACTGGAAATCTTGCTGATTTCCTGTGAGGAACTACTTATCAACTCTATAATTTGCGGCTCACATGTTACGTGTTGCAACTTGATCTATAGGCAGTAAACAGATCGCAATCCTTTTATTTGGGGAAACTGCTGGGTGGGGGCTAAAAGAATTGGCAACTATAAAACAAAAAAATTAAAAAACTCATTTTTATAATGTGGGGAGGGGAAGAAGTTGCATTATATGAGGTAATGTATAAGATATTCAAGACATCAAACCTCCAAAATAGCACAACAAAATAGTGCGGTAGCTCTCCTATAATATCAACAAAATCCAAGCTCTAGTACTCTAGTAAGACTAGAAATGTGAGAGTCAAGAAAATTCCAGTCAAGATCCTCTTTGCCTTTATACGAGTGCAAGAAAATATTCAAATCTTTAGAGGAATAACTAGGGGATCAGTACCTATATTAACATATTAACTTGGCCACTCTATATTAACCCAAAGCATACAAGATAACAGAAAACGCATTCAAACATAGTGTGAACCTTGCAATCACCTCATGCCTAACTTTTTCCTGAATAGATCTAAGTACACACAACCCAAATCCCAGACACTTAGATGTCCTTAAAGCAGAGTTTATGTGTCTTAAAATGAACCGTCAAAGTGCATTTTTTTTTAATTAAAGTGCGTCGTATAGGACAGCACATTAGAAATAAGCTGGCAGCAGCTGTAGTTATGCTCTTTTCAACTTAATTTAGCTGAAATTAATTTATGTTCACTGAACTGCACTTATTTTTGCCTAAGTAAAATCTTTGTTAAGTTGAATAGAGCACTGCCTTAATAATGCATCACTACACTTACTTTTGGTGAGTAAAACTATTTATAAGTTAAATAGAACACTGCCTTTATAATCCATAGGCACTATGGATTCCATGACACATAAGAGGCATACATGCTGCACACTCACTCTATTTTGCTCTTTATATTTTATGTCCACTCTTACTAAGTCTCTCTCTTGATCTCTCTTCCAAAGTAAGCCAGCCCAAAACACTCCCGTCCTATCTCCCCTCTGTCATATGCTCATATCTGATCTTCTTCCTCCATATCCACCCATCCCTAGCGTTATCAAACCGTACCTTGAAAAACTCCTCTCCATTATATATTGACAATATGACAAGTACAGCATCATATTGGGTGGAAAAAATCATATCACAGCTGAAAACTTCACATTGTTCCCGGAGAACTAATAAAAACATAAAAACCTACAGTCAAACATCCTACCATATAGCAGCTTGAGTTAATACATGAGGATTAAATGGTTTGAATGAGATCAAACAGAGATATAAGTGCTACGTCATTCTTAAATTCTCATATCAAATTGCACGCCTCAAAACTATTTTATTTAAAAAAGGAAAAGAGATAAGGAAAAGCTAGAGTCTGATGCTTACCATAGAAAACATTGCACCCACTCTTACGTAGCATGTAATAGAGGCTTCTAAAAGAATCCTCCCAAGCCAGTTGGCGTTTATCCAAAAAATCCATCTCAGCTGCAAATGTAATGACATTATTGATATTAGAACAAAAACATAGGATTAAGCTCATAGATGCTCTCCAGAACCTCATGTAAAGAAACGATATTGCAGATAACTTCGAATCACCAAACTTGACTAAACAGAATAGGGCCACACTTACCTCCTCCTGTAGATGAGCTCAATACTGATATTACAGAAGCTGGCAATGAAGACTGCGGGTATATCCATGACTGAAAGCTATAAGGATCCGCAGAGGTTGGATTATTTGAGGTAGAACTGATACTTCCATTGCCAGAGTAGCCAAATTTAGATGCAAAAGACGTCATTCCACAGTAAGTGCCACCCATAAATAACTTGTGAAATCTGAAACAGCAATTTGTGGCACAATCAACTCAGCTACCAAGGGAGAAATTCTTAAAGAGAAAAGCTGCTCCTTCATGATTTATAATAGTTTGCCTTTGCCACCAACGTCAACAAGCCATGGTTCCTAGATAACCTCTTACGACTATAGTGATCTCTAGGAGAAATTTGTAAGTCTACAAAGATGGCATATCATTTTACCTCAAGACATATTTGGTAAATAATTCCTTACGATAGACATCTCCCTCACTCAAAAAATCAGAACTTGGCCTGGCCTGCTAGACATCATCGCCATTCATAGTTTAATTGGATCAGTGCTCTCGTTCATATAACTCGAGAGCAAAAATTAACCATATACATGAATTCACACATGAAATACCACTTTTGTATCACCAGACATGCTATTTAAATTCTCATCTGAATTCAAGCGTTTGTTCATAAGAAATCGTCCTAACCACAATTAAAGGGTGCATTCTCTTCTAAATTACTTTTCCTAAACAAAATTTAGTAACTTACACTTCATCAACTTATTGGAATTTATTGGAACTTACTTGAACTTATATAGCTTATTTGAAATTTATTCAAGCTTATTTTACGAGGTGCTAGAACTTATGGGACTTACTTGAGCTTATTGGAACTTGTTTAAACTTATTGGAATTCATTGGAACTAATCTGAACTTCTTAGACCTGAAATTTAAACTATTAAGGCTGAAGATAAAGCACCTAAGAATCCTTCATCCTAAATAAAATATTTAATAGCTGATAAAAAAAAATTCACTTGTGAACAACAGATGAGTTCCTCTAGTGATATGGAAACATGTAAGGACACCTTTAAGTTGTATGTGTCTAAATCAAACCTAAATCTAGGTGTATAGTATAGGGTAATAACAACATTATTCGATTTCAGTACATCGTAATTTACTTGTTAGTCATTCAACCATTGCAGCATAATATATGGTACCTCATCCAGCAACATCACTAACACACGTATAGCACAAATACCACCACCCCAGAGACTTCTTGTAAATAAATGATCTCCACTAGAAGTACAACCTCAATACTAGCAAAAGAAATCACATTTTCTTACCTATCCACTGGTGAAGAGGACACTATGCGCATTGTTGTTTTCAGAGTGAAATCAAGAGGAACCTTTACTCCAGGAATATTTATTTCTGAACTACAATTCCCTAAAGAGGTGGATTTCACATCCCCAGACTTTCCAGATGAGTTTGACGGAGAGCAAGAACCAGAAGTCTCGTGAGCAGCTAATCCTTTCAATGCTTTGTCCTAACAAATTGAAGAAGTTATCTAACAATATGTAAATGATGTTTGAAATTTGTAATAGCAGAAGAAACCATAACAATACCACATCAACTGTGCCCAGCTCTGTAAATCTGTCACTACCAAGTGAAAGCTCAGCTACACTACGAAACCTGTTTTGAGTGCCTTTCTCACCAGTTTCACACTGCCGTAAAACACAGTCAGTAGCATTTGCAACAGATACACTTGCACTGCTAAAACACCAAGGATACAAACAAGAAAGCACTAGTCAATCCATGATATATATACGCATATATGTAACTGTTAGTTCATGACTTCATACCCTTGTTTTCTAATGAAAGAGCTAAATTGCACCACCCCCCCCAAAAAAAATGCTCTAAAATTAAAGAAAGTCATACCCATTAAGCTCTTGGTGATTCTTGGGGGTCAAATGTGAAGAAAAAGAACCCTTCAATCCATTCTTTTCCTGAACAACTTGATTTTCCTGCATGGAAGAGAGCAAGATACAGAACATAGTGAGATAACAGTGAGCACTGAGCAGAAGCACATACATTGCAATCAGGCATTCAGAGTACTAACTGCTCCTAAATTCCATCAAACTATAACCTATTGTAAAACTACAGATTAATCCACGTGCACACAGTACTGCAATCACCTTCAGAATTGATTTTCCAGAGAGCACGTTGAACCTGCTGGTTGGTTTTCTGGTAGGATATACTTCATCTAAACGCTTGTCTATGTATCTTGTATTCTTTGGGCCTTGTCTCTTAATATTCTCAGAATCGACATTGGTATTTCTGCAATAAGGTATCGATCTTAGTATAGAATCTTAACAATAAGAATCCTCAAGATAGACCAGAAGAGAAAAATAGAAGAAAAACAATAATAAACAAAAACTAAAAGAGTCAGTAGAAGAAAAGGATAAAATATACTCTGAAGGAGCAGCTGATTCATGTGCAAGCTCCACTGCTATTCTTCTCTTCAATTGCTCTCCCTGTTGGATGATGACAAAAACATGAACCAACATTCCCATGATTTAAGCACAAATAATTCCACACAGATCTTTACATATTAAGGAGACTTCGAATTTCGATCAACTTTTTCTATACTAACTAGTTTTGAAGAAAACACCTCAATAAAATGAAAAAGAATACTTCGGTATACAGACAAAATACTAAAGTTCATTTTCACATATCAGTGGAGCAACCTAATATCTAGACCATTGTAGAAGCTAACCATATGCATTTCGTGAAACAACATTCTAAATCAAAGTAACAAAGCTTTTGTTGGTCTTTATTCGAATTTGCAGCACCAAATTAACAAAGCTTTTATAGCACCCCCACAAAATAAAAATTTTACAGAAATAATCATAGTAACACTAAGAATAATCAGGCATAACTAACATTGAAACAAAAAAAAAAAAAAAAAAAGAACTTACTCGCAATTCGGACGGTGTCTTTCGCTTAAGAAGAGGACGAGCATTCATGGCACCCCCACAAAAATGAACCGAATCCGAAGACAAAGAACCAGGAGCAGCAACAGCTTTGGCAACTTTAGCCATACTATATAACCAAGATCACAGCCAGTGAGCCAGCCCTACTCTCTCAATCACTGCAATTGACGATTTTACATTAAAAAAAAAGTAACTTTTATCTTCAATTGAATCAAATCACAAACACATGTTGAAAAATCTAAGAGAAAGACAATAAATAACTTGCATAGTAAAATGTAAAACGTACCTGATTGAATTGAATAAATTAGGGGAAGAATTAGGGTTCAATAAAAGATGGAAAAAAAAAAGGGGTAAAATTAGAATAGAATTCGCCCTAAAAGAGGAGTTTAGGGCGAATGTTAGTGAGAATTGACAGTGGTGGGAGGAGAGAGAAAGAAGAAGAGGGAGGATGAAAAATTGAAATGGGGGAAGGTGGGAAGTGAGATTCCTTTGATTTTACTACCATTTGAATTGCAATTTCATTTCATTTTTCTCCCGCCTGCTTTTTTCATGAGATACCGGGTTTTGGACTTTTGGATTTTGGAGCTTCTTTTTTTTTTTTTTAGTTTGGGCCGTGCTGATGAATTGGAGTAATTATGAGTTATGACACGGGCATGGTAATTTTTATCAGTAGAGCCCGCGAATCTACCTAGTACCTATTACCTCCTTTTGTCCGGTCGACTATTTTAGCACATTAACTAGACTTGTGAGTTGGATAGCAATTTCACTCGGATTCAACCCTAATCCAACCCAATCCCAAGCAAAAAAAACAATTCCAATCTAAAAAAAATAAATCGGACTTCAAGTTGGAGAAGGATTAGAGTTGGACTTTATGTAAGAATCGATAATCTGACCTGCATCCAACATTAATCATATTTCGAATCTAATTCTTTAAAGTTAATATTAGAGTAAAAAATGGCTAAATTTGAGTTGATATATATGTTATTATAGAATTTCTTATTGAAAAATAGTAAAGACATCAAATTAATTAAAGATCATGAAGTAAAAAAGTATATTACTTACAAAATCAATTAGATTCCAATCAAAGTCGGAGCTCCGCCAAAAATACAAGAATCTGAGTAGGATTGTAGTTGTACTACATAAAGTTCGACCTGAATAGGAGTTAGTCTCAGATTAAAAATCTGAGTTTTAGTAGGAACAAAGTGTACTATGTAAATCAAACATGAGTCTGACCGGTTACCATTCTTACTTGACAAGCATGAATTGATGTGGAACGAACAACTGAATAAGTCGCATGATAATGAAAATTACGAAATTATCTTTTGTGACACATTCATATATTAAACACAATACTGTTAATTATTATTAATCTTCAACTTGTAATAAGTTTCCCAAGGCTTTACCTGCCATACATGAGGATAGCTCAGCAGAGCAACTAGACGATTAATGAGAAGCACTGCTGGACCAGAGCAAAGTATAGCTAGAAGAGCCTCATTAACCTTAAAACATAAAAATAAAAACACATTACATAAGCTAACTTACGCATCATCAAACAATAATAAAATCTAGTATATTCATTTTAAACATACCATCCCCGGTTGCCTAACAAGAGCAATTTGGGCTAGGATAGATTGGTCGATCGTGAAGATTCACTACTCCAAGCTATAAACAAATAACAATTAATTGTGTATAAATACTTCAACATTGAAAATAGAAAGTTATAAATATAGCAGAATTACAATCTATTGTAGGGTAATTTGTGATTCTATGACAAGAAATGGGGGTCTCTTTGTTGTATATTGTTAAAAAGAGATGTTTATATGTCTATATACTGCTAATGGTCCTAGGCCCATTTATCTATTATGTTGCTTCCATAAACTCTTTGTGGTCCATATTTATTTAGTCTGTTAGTTGAATGTAGCTTGTGTATGTGTCTCATTATGAGAGGGCACTATTATTGATGACTTAGGGATTCACATTGTGCCGCCTATATATAAAGGCATATGTTTTGATGTGCTAATTATTATAGCAAAATAATGAATGAGAAATCACCTGAGTTTGAGAGAGGATTAACATTGTTTCATTGAAGCTATTTACCGACATTATGAATGTCATCATGGTATCAGAGCAACCAGGTTCATTTGCTCTCTTCAAACACTGAATCCTCTCTGTGAGTTAGTAGTATATGCGAAAGTTTATTTCTTTATCAAAATTGTATCTTTATTTGCATTCTCTGCGTATCTACTGTGTGAGTAGATAGTTATCAGTTCATCTTGTCTAGTTTATTGCGTGAGAAATGGTGCCTGGAATAGACAATTCTCTTCCCTTGTATTTACATCCTTCGGATGGGAGTAATTCTATAAATGTAGAAAAATTACAGGGTTCCATAAACTATAGATCCTAGAAGAGGTCTCTTGATATAGGTCTAGCCTCAAAAAGAAAATTGGGGTTTGTGACTTGGACTGTAAAAAGAGATGTAAGTGACAATGTAAAGCAAGAAGCTTGGGACACTTGCAACAATATGGCAATATCTTGGATCATGAGGATTATTAGTGAACTTATTAAAAAATCCATTATGTTCTTAAATAGCTCATGTAAGATGTGGAAACAGCTTGAAAAAAGGTATGAATGACCAATGGGTCAAGGAAGTACAAGTTGTGTAAACAATTGTATGAAACCAAGCAAGGTGAGAGAAGCATAACAAATTATTACACTGAGATGAGAGGGTTATGGGAAGAGCTTGAGTGATTGAATAGCTTACATCTTATAACTACCATGACAACTGAAATCAATGCATTTGTCAAAGCTATAAATGAACAACAAGAAGAGCAAAGGTTGTTTCAGCTGTTTAATGAGAGGGTTATGGGAAGAGCTAGAGGAAGGTTACAGTGTGCAAATGATCCATCTACTGATGATGAGCCCCCTGCCATCAGTAGACGTGGCATGTAGTTATCTTCATCAAGAAGAAAGTTAAAGAGAAGTTTTGAAGCCAGTGAAGGAACAAAGTAAGGCTACAACTACGCTAAGTAAGAGTAGTGAAATTAGCTCTAAAGAGCGTGGGAAAATAGGACACACCAAGGAAAAGTGATGAAGAATAATGAGGTATCTAAGCAGACACCCTAAGTCACAGAGAGATGGAAAAGAGAAGCCAAGAGAATCATGGAACATTAGTAGAGGAGATAGATGGAACAGAGGTGGAAGGAATAATAAAGGTGGAAGAAGTGTTGCTCATGCAAGGAGTAACATGGAGAGTAGCTCAAATGCACCTAGTAGTGCAAACATTACACCACAAGAGCTTGAGCAGCTCATGAGAATGCTGCAAACTCCTTCAAGGAACCATGGGTCAAACTTAGAAGAGGAGATGGACTACACCTATGCAGGTATGGTGAGTTGCAACCTGGCTGACTGTGTGAAAATCTTAGTGGATAGTTGACTCAGGGGCCTCATATCACATGACTGGGTCCCTGAGCATGCTAAAGAATTCAACTCAGATGAAGAAAGAGCAGAAGATAAACTTACCCACTGGTGAAACTACTATGATTACTCATAGTGGTGAAGCTGTATTGAAGTGTGACCTGAGCATTAAAATGTGCTTTATATTCCCACATTGAAGCACAACCTACTATATGTTCAAAACTTGCAAGAGATAAAGATTGCAAGGTGGATTTTTACTCATAATTTTGCATCATTCATGACAAGAAGAGTAAAAAGGTGCTAGGAGTGGGAAAGGTTATGCATGGCCTATACTACTTGGTTGACAAGCCCCTGAGTGAGATAGTGGAAGAATGGAAAAAACAAGGTGTCAAGAAGGAAGATAGGGTGTATGACAATTATAAGAACCATGCAATGAATGCAAGTGGAGATGTGAAAGTGCCAGACACCATAACTGATGCTCCTAGCATTAACAACATCACATTTTGGCACTGGAGGCTGGGCCATGCCCCAGTCAAGAGAATCAACAAGATCAAGGGTCTTGCAGGATTTAAAAGTGAACAAAGTGACATATGCATCACTTGTCCATGTGCAAGATTCACTAAGGTGCCATTCAGCTTAAGTAAATCAAGAGCCTCACAACTATTTGAACTAGTCCATATAGACATATGGGGACCATGTAAAGTTGCAACTAGGCACAATTAGAGATACTTTATAACCATAGTTGACGATTTCAGCAGAGTAACATGGGTACATCTGCTGAAATACAAGTCCAATGCCTTTGAAGCTATTGAGAATTTTGTGCACATGGCTATGACTCAGTTTGAGACGAAAGTGAAAAGTGTTGAGAAGTGACAATGTTCTTGAATTTGATGACAAGTAATGCAATCCATTTTTTGCGAAAATGGGAATTATACACCAAACTAGCTGTGTTGACAGGCCTGAGCAGAATGGAAGGGCAGAGAGAAAGCATAGGAACATTCTGGAGATGACTAGAGCCTTGAGGTTTCAAGGTGGGCTCCCACTTCAGTATTTGGGAGACTGTGTTATGTGTGATGTGCACATAACAAACAGATTGCCTAGCACTATCCTCAACAATAAGAGTCCATTTGAGATCCTATACAAAACAAGTCCTACCTACACACATCTGAAGGCCTTTGGATATCTTGCAGTTGCTAGTATTCCAAGGAGGGAAAAAGATAAGTTCAAGAGTGGGGGGAGTGCCATGTGTGTTCATAGGATACCCATATACTCAAAAGGGGTATAAGCTGCTGAATTTAGTCATGAATGTGACATTTGTAAGCAGGGATGTAAAGTTTTATGAAGGAGTTTTCCCTTACAAATTGTTTACTATGAATGAAGAAAGAAGTGTGAGAAAAGACTTGATAAGTGATGGGTATGATGATGCAGAAGAAGAGAATGGTGAAGGTGAAACTGATGAAGATAATACTGAGTAGGCAAAAGAAGTGAGAGAGGTTAAGAGATCCACCAGGATACATAAAACACCAACATGGCACCAAAACTATGTGACAGCCAACAACACCACTAAAAGTATCAACCATACCACCACTAATCACACAAAATCTCCCATTGCTACAACTTCCAAGCCTGGCAGCACAAAAAATCCACAGCCTATAAAAATTGACAGAGTGACTCAAACTCACACTAGCCACCAATTCTCCACTTTCATGTCTTAATCTCTCACCCAGCAGGAACCAAATGGGTTCAAATAAGCTTTAAAGGACATCAGATGGGTTGAAGCAATGAATGATGAGCTTATTGCTCTCGAAGAAAATCACATCTGGAACATTGTTGATCTACCAGCTGGGAAGAATATGATAGGAAGCATGTAACACCCCGTATTTTTATACCCGTTCAATAATTATCTGTATTAATTTATTTAATGAAAATGATTTCAAATTTCTTTTATTAACAATATAAATTTTTACTAGCTTTGACTTTATCTTTGATGTGGTCAAAAACAAATTTCCTAAATTTACTAGGGTAAGTTAAGTAACCAATACCTATCATATAGTATTATAAGAAGAGAGCAAGTAGAAAAAAAAAGAAAAGAAGAAAACAAAGGAAAGAAGAGTAGTGCAGTAGTTTGGCATCTAAAACCCACGACACCATCTTTCTTCATCTTATTCAATTTCTCCCATCAACCATTAAACCTTCAAAAACAAATAATTTACCAACCATCACTACATCAACCCCGATCCATCATCTCCATCTTCATATTTGGTTCGTTAGTTTGATAGAGAGGAATTAATTAGTTCTTGGGCTTGCGGATTTCGGGACGAAAATCGGAGCAAGGAGCAGTTTTCGGGTCTTTTATAGTGTAGTTTCATCCTTATTACTTCCCCTAATCAAGTAAGTTATAATCTTAAGTTTTATTTTCATATTTGGTGATTTATTTTCAGAATTTAGGGTTTTATAAATTAGGGTTCATAACAAAATCGAATTGGGGGAAATTCCTACTACGCGAAATTGGTATAATTGGTTTGTGTTTCATGTTTAATTCGACTTAGTTGATGTATTTTCGAGTTGGATTTGTGAAATTATTGTCTCTAAAGTTTACTCTAAAATTATTGTTATATGTGGATTGTTTGTTCTGTTTTGCACGCAGCTAATGTTTTGGTTTTTTTCTCAATGATTATGTCGTTTTTAGACCTTGGTTACTTCATGAGAGCTTGACGAGTTAATGAATTTAGGCTCAAGAATTGTGTGATTTGGAGTTGTATACTAGGAGTTATGCCTTGTGCAAGTTCTTGCTGTTTAGCTATTTTGGTGTTATGGTGTTGGTGGTAATATGTTATATGGATTGTTGTGTTGTGTTGGTATTGTGATCTGGTGACAACTTCACCTTATGGAGGATATGCAATTATTTCAATTAATGAATGTGATCATGCTGTAATGCAATATTAGAAGTGGCATTAGCTAAGTTGATTTGGTGTAGGTAGCTAGTCGACGAATATTTTAGTTACATTCAAGTATGGATATAGTTTTATTATTTCCATATATAAGGTTGTCAATATATGTTGTTTATAGTTGAGCCAACAAAAGTTAGGTATGGACTGTCATGAGTTTTATAGTTTTAGTTATGATTTTTTTTAGAATCATTCATTTCAATTCTCAAAATAAATAAGTGTCGAGTCTTCATTTGTAGATTAGTTATGCAAGTTTACCATGCTAGTAGTAACATTATTGTTTTTGGGAATGGTTAAAGCTCTTTAGCTAAGTAATGTCGTTTATAAGTGGATTATGTGAAGTATAGTCAAGTGACTTATACTATGTTATTATATTATAGATTGCGGGTTCGTAGAGGAACCTTTCTGACTTGAGATTGAGTTTTGTTAGCTGTGATTGCTGATAAGGTAAGATTTTTTTACTGCGCTTGTACAGATGAGTTGAGAAACTGTTTTATAATGTTTGGAAATTTATTTTTACAATGAGATTGTTTTATGAAGTTTATACGTTGAGATTTAAATGGTTCTTATATTTATATTGAAAGAGTTTATGAGATTATTCATAAGATTTATATTAAAAGGAGGAAGTTCATCAATGTTACCAAGTTGAGATTTTGAAAGGAGGAAGTTCCTCACCCTTACGAGGGTTTATAGAGTTTTATTGTGGGGTTGCCGGTAAGCGGTATTCTCCGAGTTTGGAAGTATGTTGAGTTAACAGTGTCTCAACAATATATTTTAGTAGTTGGGTGTATGGTTGATCAATACACTTGCCATTAGTCTTCCTTCTTGGTTCGTTATCAAGTTAGGGGTATGCATACTAGGGACTTTGGTGTTTACCTTGTCTAGTGAGCCTAGCTAGCTCATTGGATATTTATTACTTCCTACTCACAGATTACGAAAGTATATTTGAAAGTTTTACAGAATAGTTCAGAAAGAAAGAAAGATCGTATTTGAGGTTATTAGAAAGTTAATTTATATATATAATCTGTACTCCTTTTAAATGAATTTGTAAGATATTCCTATATATCTTACCTGCACATTGAATAGTTTTGTTTTATTTCAGTATTAAATCTTGCTCAGCCTTTGGCTGATATTACAGTGTTTAATGTGCAGGGACTTGAAGGTAGTTAGCTCCAGTTGGGTTCCCCTTTTGATTTAATAGGACTTTAAAAGACTTCCGCTGTTATTTATTTGACTATAAGATTTATGTTCTGGTTTGTAATAATTAATTTACATTCTATTTAGTTGGTCTGTAATAATTAGTTAAAACTTATTGGTTATTGTTTTAGTTAGAACCATTAGCCTTGCGGTTATTATTAATAATTATCGCGGCGTAGCACCTTTGGATTTCGAGTTTATTTTATTAAGTTGTTTTAAAGTATTGGAAATTCAGGGTTGTTACAGTTGGTATCAGAGCTTTAGGTTACTAAGATTTCCTTAAGACGACTTTAAACAAGAATAGGTAAATAAACTTATTAAAATTGAAAAGCCGTTGTGAGGAAGTGATATGGGAAACAAGGAATTTACTTTATGAGCTGATATATACTTCTCTTTTCATTTCTTCTTGATTATTTATATTATTTTCTTTTCCTCTTTTGTTAAGAATTATTTGGTAAGGGTGAATCATTTTTGGTTTATCTTTGTTTCGATTGTGTTTTAAGATGATGCGTAGACACGCGCGTGCCAGAAACTCAAGCTCGAATCGTATGATGCGTGGATAGCTCAATCCACTCGAGCCTTAACTGATGCTATGGAGAAACTTGCTGAGGCTCAAGCTGCTGCTCTTAATACTCCTGTTACTCCTAATGCTGGCAATGTTAGTTCAAAAACTGCTGTGATTTCTAAGGCAATTGACCAGAAGAAACCTTCTTTTTTGATGGAAAGGGTGACCCTACAAGATGGAGAACTGGATTAGAGAATTTGACAAAATTTTTACCACTCTCCAAGTCCCGAATGAGATGAGGGTTGATGCTGCTGCCTATTATCTGGTTGAGGATGCTGATATTTGGTGGACTCATAACAAGTTTGATCTGACTACTAAGGTGACTGTGGATGAGGAGGGAGAAGAAGGTCATGGAAGAGAGAGAGTTTGGTTGGACTGAGTTCAAGAAGGCGATTCGTGATGAATTCTTTCCAGCCCATATGAGGAAGAGGACGGAGTTTAATGATCTCGTGCAGGGAGATATGTCAGTTCATGAGTTCTATGTGAAATTTCAGGAGTTGGCTCGTTTTGCTAAGGGGTTAGTTCCTGATGAGCAGGAGAGAGCGGTGAAATTCGAGGAGAAGTTAGACCCCGATCTTCATTCTAGGATGGGAGCTGGTGAGTATGCCACAGTGAAGGAGGTGTACACTCGTGCTTGTAATGCTGAGAGGATTGAGGAAAAGAGACTAGCTGCAAAGAAGTTGAAATCCACTCCAGCAGGGTCTACTCAGGCGACAGAAAAGGTGATACATCTGGTTCCACTGGTTACAACAAAGGTAGAGGGGGTTTCAATAAAAATCGAAACTTTGGGAACCGTGATTCTGGTGGTAACTATAACAAGGGAGGTTCCAGTCAGCAGTATTCAAAGGACAACAGAACTCCACTCTTCCCGTAGCCAGCCCCAAGGTCAGATTCAGAGGACTGATCGGATTTTCTATTGCAAACGTTGTAGTGAGAACCACCCTGGCAAGGATTGTGATGGTAATTTGTGGAGTGTAATCACTGTGGGAGGAAAGGGCATCGTGCTTATGATTGTTTTAGTAATCCTAAATCGAGGAACTTCAAGCCTGAGATGAGTTCGAGGAATGGGGCACAAGCAAATAAGAGACCTCAAAATGGTAATAACAGTTATCCTGCTCTTTCTACACCACGGAATGTTGCACCTAATCGCAATGGAGGGACTGCAAATGCTACTCAGGGACATAGAGGTGATGTGAGGAGGAACACTGGGCAGGTTCATGTGATGAACCAGACTGAGGCAAACACCAAGGGCAACGTGGTCACTGGTACTTTTTCTATTCATTCGATGTCCGTTTATGTGCTATTTGATTCTGGTGCTTCTCATTCTTTTGTGTCTGAACTTCTTGTGAAAAAGTTAGGGTTAGAGAACTCTAGGACTTGTGATGTAGACATCTCTATTCCTTCTGGTGTGATCATAACTTGTAATAATTTGTATCCAGATGTCCCTATTATGTGTGGTAGTACCACCCTAGTAGCTGATTTGATAGCTTTTCCTTTGCATGATTTTGATGTAATTCTAGGGATGGATTGGCTTAGTAGGCATAAAGCCAAGATAGATTGTGAGAAACAAAAGGTGTCTGTAGTTGGTCCTAGTGGAGTCCATGAGTTTTATAGAGGGTCTTCTTTGAAAATCATTTCTGCTTTGACTCTAAAATCCTATTTGAGGAAGGGTTGTCCTATGTACTTGTGCCATGTTCACGACACTAGTAAGGAAGAGCCACGTGTTGAGATGTTCGTATTGCTAATGAGTTTGTAGATGTTTTTCCTGATGATATTCCTGGCATGCCTCCGAGACGTGATGTTGAGTTCAGTGTTGACTTGATGCCTGGAACTGGACCTATTTCTAAGCCTCCTTATAGAATGGCGTCCTGCTGAAATGAAAGAACTTAAGGCTCAATTAGAAGAGTTGCTTGATAAGGGCTACATTCGGCCTAGTGTATCCCCATGGGGTGCACCTGTTTTGTTTGTGAAGAAGAAAGATGGGAGTCTTCGTTTGTGTATTGATTAAAGAGAACTGAATAATGTTACGGTGAAAAACAAGTACCCCTTGCCAAGAATAGATGATTTGTTTGATCAGTTGGTGGGAGCTGGAGTTTTCTCGAAGATTGATCTGAGATCTGGATACCATCAACTTCGTATTGCAGAGAATGATATTCCTAAGACGCTTTCAGAACTCGCTATGGGCACTATGAGTTTACTGTTATGCCCTTTGGGTTGACTAATGCTCCAGCAGTGTTCATGGACTTGATGAATCGAGTCTTCAGGCCGTACCTGGATAAGTTTGTGGTGGTGTTCATAGATGATATACTGATTTATCAAAGGATGCTAGTGAGCATGAAGAGCATCTTCGCACTGTTCTGCAGGTCTTGAGGGAGAATAAGTTGTATGCTAAGTTCTCCAAGTGCGAATTCTGGCTGGAGAAAGTTGCTTTTCTTGGTCATATCATTTCTAGGGAGGGTGTCTCAGTTGATCCATCAAAGATCCAAGCTGTTTCAGAATGGCCTACTCCAAAGAGTGTGACTGAGATTCGCAGTTTCCTTGGCTTGGCAGGTTATTATAGGAGGTTTGTGAAGGACTTCTCGAAAATAGCTCGGCCTTGACTGCATTGATGAGGAAGGATACTAGGTATCGTTGGGATGATGATTGTGAGAAGGCATTCCAGATTTTGAAGGAGCGTCTCACCACAGCTCCTGTGTTGACTTTACCTGATGGTAACCTTGAGTACGAAGTGTTCACAGATGCTTCAAGAATGGTCTTGGTTGTGTGCTTATGCAGGATAAAAAGGTTGTTGCTTACGCTTCTAGGCAACTGAAGAACCATGAGTTGAATTATCCGACGCATGATCTAGAATTGGCAGCTGTTGTTTTTGCACTTAAGATCTGGCGTCATTATCTGCTTGGCACATCATTCAAGATATTTTCAGACCACAAGAGTCTGAAATACATCTTCACTCAGAGAGAGCTGAACATGAGGCAGAGGAGATGGTTAGAGCTGATCAAGGATTATGATATGGAGATTCAATACCATGAGGGTAAGGCTAATGTTGTTGCAGATGCACTTAGTAGGAAATCTAGGAAATCCTCTCACTGTTTGCAGACCATGCGTTCTAGGAATCGTCTAGTTTGTATGATGAGATCAAGAAAGCACAAGCACATGATCAATTTTTAAGGGACAAGCAAGCTAATGAGCCTGTCAATTTCACAGTGGTTGAGGATGGTAGCGTTAGATTCAAGGGGAGATGGTGTGTTCCTAATGTTCCTGAGTTGAAGGAAAAGATCTTAGAAGAAGCTCATTCAGCGCAATATTCAGTTCATACTGGAGGGGATAAGATGTACAAGGATCTTAAGCAGACTTTTTGGTGGCCTCATATGAAGACGGATGTTGCTAAGTATGTCTCGAGATGCTTGACTTGTCAGAAGGTCAAGAGTGAGCACAAGAAGCCTCAGGGGATGATTCAACCTTTAGAGGTTCCTACATGGAAATGGGACTCGATCTCAATGGATTTTGTTTGTGGACTTCCGAGGACACCAAAGGGGAATAATATGATTTGGGTTATTGTGGATCGTCTTACCAAGTCTACTCATTTCGTTCCCATCAAAGATACTTGGAAGCATGAACGATTAGCTAGTGCTTATAGAGAGCACGTGATCAGACTTCATGGTGTTCTGAGTGATATTATTTCGGACAGAGATCGCAGATTCTTGTCTAACTTTTGGCAGAAGCTTCCAGAAGCTTTGGGGACTAAGTTGAAGATGAGCACAGCTTTTCATCCTGCTACAGATGGTCAGACGGAGCGCACTATTCAAACATTGGAAAATATGTTGAGGGCTTGTGCCTTAGAGTTTCAGGGATCTTGGGAAGATAAGCTTTATTTGATTGAGTTCTCATATAATAACAGTTATCATTCTACCATTCAGATGGCACCATTTGAAGCTTTGTATGGTAGGCGTTGTCGTACTCCTTTGTGTTGGAGTGATATTGGTGAGTCCGTTGTGATTGGTCCAGAGATGATTCAGGAGATTGTTAAGCAGGTCAAGCTCATCCAGCAGAAAATGAAGGCGGCACAAGATAGACAAAAGAGCTATGGTGATAAGCATCGTCGCCATGAGGAGTTTCATGTGGGAGAGAAGGCGTTGCTTAGAGTCTCTCCTATGAAAGGGGTTATGAGATTTGGGAAGAAGGGCAAGTTGAGCCCTAAGTTCATTGGTCCGTATGAGATTCTGGAGGGAATAGGAGAGGTGGCTTATAGATTGGCATTGCCGCCAGGCGTTGATCGTGCGCATAACGTGTTCCATATTTCTCAGTTGTGGCGATACATTAGTGACCCTTCGCATGTGCTACAGCCATAGACTCTCCAGTTAGATGATAACATGACTTATGAGGAGTTTCCGGTTCAAATTCTAGATCACAAAGTTCGAAAGAATCGCAAAGGTGAAACAAAAATCGTGAAGGTGCTGTGGTCAAACCACAACTCGGAGGAGTCTACTTGAGAAGCTGAGGATGTGATGCGTCTTAAGTATAGGTTAATTTTTAGTTACGAGGACATAACTCCCTTTTAAGGGGGGTAGAATTTAATTTTATAGATGTGTGATTGAAAGTTATATGATAAAGTTTGTGCATGTGTGATTGAAAGTTTTATGATAAAGCTTCGATGTGTTCCACTCCCTACTTGTTATATTATTACGATGATTCCTATGATAAAGTTCGTGAGCTGTTTCAGAAACAAGAGTATAAGTTTAATCATTTGAGTAATACTTTAAGTTTTGGGATGAAACTTATTTTAAGGGGGGTAGATTGTAACACCCCGTATTTTTATACCCGTTCAATAATTATCTGTATTAATTTATTTAATGAAAATGATTTCAAATTTCTTTTATTAGCAATATAAATTTTTACTAGCTTTGACTTTATCTTTGATGTGGTCAAAAACAAATTTCCTAAATTTACTAGGGTAAGTTAAGTACCCAATACCAATCATATAGTATTATAAGAAGAAAGCAAGTAGGAAAAAAAAAAAGAAGAAAACCAAGGAAAGAAGAGTAGTGCAGTAGTTTGGCATCTAAAACCCACGACACCATCTTTCTTCATCTTATTCAATTTCTCCCATCAACCATTAAACCGTCAAAAACAAATAATTTACCAACCATCACTACATCAACCCCGATCCATCATCTCCATCTTCATATTTGGTTCGTTAGTTTGATAGAGAGGAATTAATTAGTTCTTGGGCTTGCGGATTTCGGGACGAAAATCGGAGCAAGGAGCAGTTTTCGGGTCTTTTATAGTGTAGTTTCATCCTTATTACTTCCCCTAATCAAGTAAGTTATAATCTTAAGTTTTATTTTCATATTTGGTGATTTATTTTTCAGAATTTAGGGTTTTATAAATTAGGGTTCATAACAAAATCGAATTGGGGGAAATTCCTACTACGCGAAATTGGTATAATTGGTTTGTGTTTCATGTTTAATTCGACTTAGTTGATGTATTTTCGAGTTGGATTTGTGAAATTATTGTCTCTAAAGTTTACTCTAAAATTATTGTTATATGTGGATTGTTTGTTCTATTTTGCACGCAGCTAATGTTTTGGTTTTTTTCTCAATGATTATGTCGTTTTTAGACCTTGGTTACTTCATGAGAGCTTGACGAGTTAATGAATTTAGGCTCAAGAATTGTGTGATTTGGAGTTGTATACTAGGAGTTATGCCTTGTGCAAGTTCTTGTTGTTTAGCTATTTTGGTGTTATGGTGTTGGTGGTAATATGTTATATGGATTGTTGTGTTGTGTTGGTATTGTGATCTGGTGACAACTTCACCTTATGGAGGATATGCAATTATTTCAATTAATGAATGTGATCATGCTGTAATGCAATATTAGAAGTGGCATTAGCTAAGTTGATTTGGTGTAGGTAGCTAGTCGACGAATATTTTAGTTACATTCAAGTATGGATATAGTTTTATTATTTCCATATATAAGGTTGTCAATATATGTTGTCTATAGTTGAACCAACAGAAGTTAGATATGGACTGTCATGAGTTTTATAGTTTTAGTTATGATTTTTTTAGAATCATTCATTTCAATTCTCAAAATAAATAAGTGTCGAGTCTTCATTTGTAGATTAGTTATGCAAGTTTACCGTGCTAATAGTAACATTATTGTTTTTGGGAATGGTTAAAGCTCTTTAGCTAAGTAATGCCGTTTATAGGTGGATTATGTGAAGTATAGTCAAGTGACTTATACTATGTTATTATATTGTAGATTGCGGGCTCGTAGAGGAACCTTTCTGACTTGAGATTGAGTTTTGTTAGCTGTGGTTGCTGATAAGGTAAGATTTTTTTACTGCGCTTGTACAGATGAGTTGAGAAACTGTTTATAATGTTTGGAAATTTATTTTTACAATGAGATTGTTTTATGAAGTTTATACGTTGAGATTTAAATGGTTCTTGATATTTATATTGAAAGAGTTTATGAGATTATTCATAAGATTTATATTAAAAGGAGGAAGTTCATCAATGTTACCAAGTTGAGATTTTGAAAGGAGGAAGTTCCTCACCCTTACGAGGGTTTATAGAGTTTTATTGTGGGGTTCCGGTAAGCGGTATTCTCCGAGTTTGGAAGTATGTTGAGTTAACAGTGTCTCAACAATATATTTTAGTAGTTGGGTGTATGTTGATCAATACACTTGCCATTAGTCTTCCTTCTTGGTTCGTTATCAAGTTAGGGGTATGTATACTAGGGACTTTGGTGTTTACCTTGTCTAGTGAGCCTAGCTAGCTCATTGGATATTTATTACTTCCTACTCACGGATTACGAAAGGTGATATTTGAAAGTTTTACAGAATAGTTCAGAAAGAAAGAATGATCGTAATTGAGGTTATTAGAAAGTTAATTTTATATATATAATATGTACTCCTTTTAAATGAATTTGTAAGATATTCCTATATATCTTACCTGCACATTGAATAGTTTTGTTTTATTTCAGGTATTAAATCTTGCTCAGCCTTTGGCTGATATTACAGTGTTTAATGTGCAGGGACTTGAAGGCAGTTAGCTCCAGTTGGGTTAAAGAGTGCGTTGGATCCCTTTTGATTTAATAGGACTTTAATAGACTTCCGCTGTTATTTATTTGACTATAAAATTTATGTTCTGGTTTGTAATAATTAATTTACATTTTATTTAGTTGGTCTGTAATAATTAGTTAAAACTTATTGTTTAATGTTTTAATTAGAACCATTAGCCTTGCGGTTATTATTAATAATTATCGCGGCGTAACACTTATGGATTTCCGAGTTTATTTAGGTTAAGTTGTTTTTAGAAGTATTGGAAATTCAGGGTTGTTACAAAGCAAGTGGGTTTACAAGATAAAGTATAACTCAGATGGGAGTGTGCGTAGGTATAAAGCAAGGCTGGTGATCATGGGAAATAGACAAAGGTATAGAGTTGACTATAACTAAACCTTTTTCTTGTGGCAAAGATGGCAACTGTGAGGTCCTTGCTTGCCTTAGAAGGATGGCATTTACATCAAATGGATGTTAAAAATGCCTTCCTCCATGGTGAGTTGCAAGAAAATGTTTATATGAAGATGCCACCTGGATATAAGGGGGTCGGACATAGAGTTGAGGTGTAGAGTGAAGGAGAGTATGTGAAGCACACAAGTGACAACAAGGTACGCAAGCTCAACAAATCATTGTATGGGCTTCAACAAGCACCCAGACAATGGTTTACTAAGCTCAGTAGTGCACTGAAAGATAATGGGTTCAGTCAAGCAAAATTTGACTACTCTTTATTCACACAATAGAAGAAGCAGGTAATCATTGTGATCTTGGTATATTTGGATGACTTGATCATTGCAAGTAATGATATGAGTGCTATCAAGAGAACAAAAGCACTTCTTAGCTCTCACTTTTAGATGAAGGACCTAGGAATACTTAAATATTTCCTAAGAATTGAAGTTGATCATTGTAAAGATGGCATTTTTCTGTGCCAAAAGAAGTATGTACAAGATCTACTGAAGGAATATGGGATGGTGAGCTGTAAGCCAGTCATGCTTCCTACAGACAACCATATAAGCTCAACGCAACTCTTGGAGAACCTCTCCCTTGTGATGAAGCTTATCAAAAGCTTATGGGAAAACTTATCTACTTGAGCTTAACAAGACCTGATGTGACCTTCACAGTTCATGTTCTCAGTAGATTCATGCATCAACCTACAAGTGCCCATATGCAAACATAGAGGGTACTTAGATATCTTGCAGGTTCCATGAGTTAAGGTATCCTTTTGGCTAACAAATCTGCAGCACACCTACAAGCATTCTATGATAGTGACTGGGCAAGATTTGCCAACACTAGGAGGTCCACATCTAGATTTTGCATTACACTTGGTGACTCACCAATCTCATGGAAGTCAAAAAGGTAATTTGTAGTTGCTAGAAGCGGTGCTAAAGCTTAGTATAGGTCTATGACACTCACTATTTGTGAGGTGATGTGGCTTAAACAACTTTTTCAGGATCTTGGGGTTACTCAGATGACTAAGACACATGTGTTATGTGAAAATCAAGTTGTCCTTACTATTGCTTCCAATCCTGTGCATCATGAGAAGACTAGGCACGTTGACTGTCACTTCATCAGAGACAAGACCAATGAAGGAGTTGTGCCGCCTACCTATGTGCCAACTAAGCATCAAGTTGCAGATGTATTCACTAAGTTACTCTTCACTCAGTAGCATCCGAGTCTCCTGGGCAAGCTGGGACTTCAACTCTCATCACTCTCAGCTTGAGGGGGTGTGTTAAAAGGAGATATCTATATGTCTATATACTGCTAATGGTCCCTGGCCCATTTATCTATTATGTTGCTTCGATACACTCTTTGTGGTCCATATTTATTTCGTCTGTTAGCTGAATGTAGCTTGTGTATGTGTCTCATTATGAGAGGACACTATTATTGATGACCAAGGGATCTACATTGTGCTGCCTATATATAAAGGCATATGTTTTGTTGTGCTAATTATTACATCAAAAGAATAAATGAGAAATCACTGAAGTTTGAGGGAGAATTAACACTGTTTCATTGAAGCTGTTTAGTGACATTATGAATGTCATTATATATTCAATTAAAATTGGTCATGTTTTATTTTATACTTCTAAAGTCGAAATTAATGTCAAGTTAGTATCACAACTTGCGTGCTCCTTACTCTTTTATCAAATATCTTTAGTTGTTAAAATCTTTCCTTTCAACCAAATAAAGAAAAGTCATTAGCTATTCTACTCCATTTTCTTTTGCTTTACTCTTATTAAAGATTGTAAGAAATGGGACAGTTAAAGAAATAAAGGGACACACTTTTTCTACTTTATTGCAAAAACTACCAATCTATACATGTTAAGGATTTTTTGGGGCCACCATTTGCAAGCAAACTTAAAAAAGAATTATAGGCAATTATTCGATCAAACTAAAATTGAATGAAGATTGTAAGATATGGGTAGAGCTGGCAAAATATTACCCAACCCGCCAACCCGACCCGAACCCAACCCATTAATAATGGGTTGGGTCAAAAATTTAAACCCGTTTAATTAAATGGGTCGACCTGACCCAACCCGTTTAATTAAATGGGTTGGGTCAGGTTGAAAATTCCAACCTGATTTTGACCCACTTAACCCATTTATGAAAAAACAAGCTAAAAAAATCCCTAAAAAAATTTGGAGTCCTTTACTACTCTTGCTTATTATGAGTTAGTCATTACACTTAAGGTTGAACAATTGCTTACGAAGTTTTAATGATGTTAATTTTGAATATTTGTGTTGATTTTGAACAAAAGTTATGTTGATTTTGAACAATATTATCATATGGTTATGTAATGACTTAATTTTAATTTGCTGCCTATTGTTATTTGCAAATAAATTATGTTGCTTTATTTTATTTTATTTTTTATAGAAAAAACACGAAAAAAAAAATTAAACGGGTCGACCTGAAGGTTGACCCGTTTATCATAAGGTTGGGTTGGGTTGTAAATTTCAACCCGTTTAAGTTAACAGGTCAGGTTGGGTCAAGGGGTTCTCAACCCGCTAACCCGCCAACCAACCTGATCTTGACCCAACCCGACCCATTGCCAGCCCTAGATATGGGACAATTAAAGAAACGACAAGGACCAACTTTTTCTACTTTATTGCGAAAACTGTCAATCTGTACATGTTAAGGATTTTTTGGGGTGACCATTTGCAAGCAAACCTAAAAAAGAACTAGAAGCAATTATTCGATCAAACTGAAATTAAATAATTCTATATCATCATTATCATTAGTGAATTTGAACACTTATGATTAATAGCTATAACTTTTCATAGGCTTTAGAAAAAATCACATAACTATTTTCTATAATGGCGAGAGGGACAAGGGGGAGAATTGTAACACCCCAACCCTTATAGAGTCGAGTATATCGCCACCAATGCACATCAAGGGCCAACCAATGTCCTCAATAACCAACACAATGGTGATATAGCCCAGGCACCTCTCTCACTAGGCGAATAACCTTGGATTAATTATCCACACGATCAACACGAGGTTACACGGTTGCTTTGATGCCAATTTTAACACATTGACCCTTATGGAGTCGAGTTTATTGTCACCAATGCACATCAAGGCCCAACAACTATCTTTGATAAGCAACACAAGTTCTTCGGGTACATTTTGTCCTCACTCATGTGCACCCCGAGAAACTTCCTAGGAAGTCACCCATCCCAAGAGGCCAAAGACTACTCCCAGCCAAGCCTAAGCATGCTTAACTTTGAATTAACTTAAGAAATGATTTTCCTAATAGAAAGATGCCTCTTGTTGGTATAAGTAGCATAGTAAATCCCTTTTAAAGCAATCATTAGGGGTATTAAAAGAGTAATCATACATGCCAATATGAAAGACAATTTAATATGAATTCGACACGATCTAAAGCGAAAAATCTGGTCCAAATCCGAGAAAAGAAAACCCAACTCCAAATCTGAGGATAGAAAATTCGACTCCAACTATGTCTTAAAAATTTCGACTTCTGAGTAGGAGGGTTGGAGATGGACTCTATGTAAAATCCGATAACCTGATATGCATATGACACTGCTCATTTTCTGACTCTAATTTGCAGTTTTAATCTACCAGACTATCACATTAATAATTCTCTAACTTTAATATTATAGACAAATTTTGGCTTAACTTGAGTGTTAGACAATAATCATATGGGTCTACATGTATAAATACCAAGTTTAGTCTCTTATTCTATGATGGGTCAAATAGGATACACATAATAACCTTTCTCTCTCTCTCTCTCTCTCTCTATATATATATATATATATATATATATATATATATATATATATATATATATTATATATATATATATATATATATATATATATATATATATTAGGGTTAGGTTATGATCCAAAATTCTTATGATTGTCTATTCTCTCTAACCACCCATCATATAGAGTTAGAAAATCCAAAATCCACCACTCATCTTTCCAATGGATCAAGGTACGCTTCTTTTGTTATACCGATTACTTTAATATAATGTCTCTAGTTTAGTTTATATCTATCAATTGGTATCGGAGCCCCCTTCATTTTAGATTAGTTGGTTAATTTCGAATTCTACACATTCAATATATATTCTGTTTTTGAATTGTATAAATTTTTTTAGGTTATGCCTTCAAAAAGTTTTTGTATTTACCGTAATTATTTATTTTCGTGGATTTATAGGTTATATTTGTTATGCAATTGATATATTGGCTGGTTGTGCAATTCTGTGTAATAAGATGTTAAAAGAAGGGTTTTTTCACCAGGTACTTTTGTACTTTATCAAAATTCATAGGGTACTCCTAATTTTTAAAATATGCACTAGGTACCCTCTAAGGTTTGTAAGCAATGTACAAAATGCCATTAATGAGGAATGGCGTCAGAGGACCGTTAACCTTGATCTTTTATGCATGAAACACCCCTGAGGTTTTATTAATATGTTTAAAATTTGATAACAGCTAATTTTTTAAACTGAATTAATTTATTTGACCATTGCAATACTTGGAATCTCTATAAAAGCAGCCCTACTGGGTGTATTTTGCTCCCTCCTCATCCAAATTAATGTTTTTGAATCCTACTCCAATTATACTAATGAACTCACAATCTCACACTTCTAGTTACTTAGAATCCTCATACATTAGAGTTCCTAATAGAACTTGCAAACGTAGGAAAAAATTTGCAATTCGGAGCTCGGATTCGTCAATGAATCCACAAAGATTGTACTACAAGTGTGATGATTGCAACACGTTTACATGGTGTGTTGGTAGATTGACCATAACTCCAATGTGAGACAAGAAGAGGAATATGAGGCAAGCTAGTAATGTGAACTTGAAGGAGGAAATGAAGCTACTCAAGAAGAGAATCAAACAGCAACAAAAAATGATGCAAGGAGCAATAAGAATAGGCATATTTGTGTTTTTTTTACTTTTTATTTTGTAATGAACAAATGAAGCAAGAATTGTAATGTAGCATCAAATTTGTAACAAATAACATTCCATGTGCAATAATATTAGTAGCTTTACAAAAATGACCCCAATAATTAAGCTTATAAGTAACTTCACAAAAAAGATGACCATATTGTTTGTACTTTACCATGTTTCATCCAAAAAATATTATTGATCCTAATTTGCACCCAAATTTTTTTTGCATTTGTACCAAAAAAGTTTAGTCCCCTAATTACTCAAACTGCATTCTTGCCTTTCTTCTGTTTTTTTTTGTTTCACCCTTGGAAGTAGATGGACCAGGCCAACAACACTCTTTCTTTTCTTCTCCTGCTGAGCAGTCCCATCAGATGGTTGTGGTTGTGATGTTGATGCAGCAGACTCCTTTCTTTGCTTCAGTGTTGCCCCTCCCTTGCATGTCCTTTAATTGTGGCCAACTTCTTTGCACTTGCCACACTTAATAGTGCTGCTGCTCTTCCCTTTTTTTCTTCTCATTTGGCCCTCTATTCCTCTGTTTAGCAGGCCTTCCAGCACTTCTTTTGAATGAGGGAGGTGAAATATAGGGAGTTCAAACTCAGGTCATTAAGATGAGTCAGGCATGGGTTGTATGTGGCTCGCATAGGTTTCTTTGTATGCAGCCCCCTTGTAGTAGGCAGCGACATAGTCATGTGGGTCAAGCCTCTGGTCAAAAATAACCCTCAAACCATGTTTGCAGGGTATACTAATTCCCTGTCATTTGCCAAAACCATACATCCTAGTTTCTAGCCTAATGGGGAAGTGAACATGATCATCCAACACCTCAAACTCCCCTCCATCAGCTTCAATAAGATGGCAAAACCTGCTTTTTCATCAACCCTCACCTCCAATAACTTACACTAATAGTAGAATAATTGTTTATTGTTGCGGTGATATTGCTGCGGTTTTACCCATACGCAACAATATATCACGTAAAAAGAAAAAATATATAAAATAACCATATTGCTGCGGTTTCTGCCGAAAACCGCAGTAATATGATTTCAGAGGAATTTTTTTGACCATTTGACCAAACATACGGCTGCGGTTTCTGTCAAAAATCACATCAATATATTAAAATAATATAAAAAAAATATTATTTGGACCTATTGCTGCAGTTCCTACCAAAAATCACAGCAATAGGCTTTTAAATTAATACTACCTCTGTTTTTTTTAGTTGCAACATTTGGTTTTTCACATTTGCCGAGACGATTCTTTGAACATTAATATCTCTTATTGGGTGTAAGTAAAAATTATAAAAATTTGATATTTGGAGTTGTCGCATTGAGACGAATCTAACAAGACCCCACTTGACTATGTTTTTTCTTATATAATAATGCGAGATAGTTCATCAAAGTTGGTTGACGAATAGTGCCACAAACCAAATGTTGCAACTAAAAAAATACGGAGGTGGTATAGAAAGGGTTCATCTAGGGTTTCCTACTCTCCCTCTCATCACTTTCACGCCACTCTTCCTCTCCCTCTCATCAATTTCATTCACGCCACTCATCCGCCTTCTCCCTCTAAACCCTCTCAATCATCATCTCCCTTTAAACCTTCTCAATCATACTCTCTCTCTAAATTGCCAGTCTTTGTCTCCCTCTAAAAAAACGGCGTTCGATTTTGTGCAGATAGGTTTTATACTGCCGATCTCAATCTCTTCCTCTAAACCCTCTCATCCTCTCACTTCAAATCTGGAAACATAGAAACTCTCGGTTGGTTGTCAGCGATAACGACGATTTTGTGCAGATCCGCACGATGATTTTGTTCGATTTTGTTTGTGCGACGAACTCTTTGTTGGTAGCCGGCGACAACGACGATTTTCTAATCTGGACGCGCGCGACAATTTTGGACGATTTTGTTCGCTGCGACGTTGGTTGCCGGTGATTTTGTTTGTGCAACAAACTACGCGGATTGTGGCCGGCCATCCATATTTCTTTTGTTTTCTTTATTTTTTGTTTTTTAGTTGAATTTTATAGTTAAATTTTATCCAGGTTGATATTTTAGTCGAGTGCTGCTGAGAACTCGCCGACCTTCTTCGAGTGCTGGGATTTTTTTGTTTTTATTGTTTCAGATTTGTTTGTTCAGTGTAGTTATCTCATTTTCGTTTGTTTAGTGTAGTGTAATTCTCGTTTCTTGTAATTCTTCTGTATTTCAGATTTTTTTCTTCATTAGTTTCATTTTTCGTTTTTTTTTGTTCAGTTTTCTTGTTTTTTTTTTTTTTTACTTTGTTCAGTTTTCTTATTGTTGTTTTTTTCTTTGTTAGTTTCATTTCATTTTTTGGTGGAAGTTTCTGATTTTTTTTTTTGCTATTTTTCTGAATTTTTTTATCCTTCGAATTTAATGGTAAAATGCATTTTTTTTTGCTTATACATGTACCTATTGCTACGATTTTCCCTAGAAACCGCAGCAATATGCCTATTTTTTATTATTAAATACAACATATTGCTGCGATTTTTCCATAACAATATACTTTATGAATCTGATATAAAATATATATTACTGCGGTTTTACCCAAAAAATACAGCAATATGTTCAAATATTGCTGTCATTTAAAATCGCAACAATATATTAATTACCTATTGCTGCCCCCTCAATTGTTGCGCGGCCAAAATCGCCGTAATAGGCCACTTAATGACCGCATCAATAAGCATTTATTCTACTAGTGTTAGTGGCCTAGACAGTGAGGTTATTGGGTTCCATATCAACAACTCTATCAAATCTAGCTCCCATCTTTTTCATACACCAACCTCTAATAGCTGTAATTGAACCCATACCAATCATAAGCAAGCATACACATAATAGGAAAATGTAGAACAACAAAACAACATAAAATACTTACCTTCCAACAAAGTAAGGACATAGAGATCTCTGAAACGCTTTGTGCATGCATTGAATGACTCAACAAAATTAGTTGTGTTGTGATCACAACACACAACAGGGTCAAGAACATGCCTAGACCACTGTTCTTTTGCGTTGTCCAGGTATTCTGTAGCTTTAGGATCAACCTTTGTTATCTTCTCCATGGGTTTTTATTTTTACACATACAGGTTGTATGCATTAGCAACAATCCACAAGGATTTGTGGAAAGCAGGGTCAGTAAATTCAACATTGTTGCAATTAGAGTAAAGGTGTTGACATCATATTCTCCTAGTAGCTCTAGGGAACACCTCCAACAGTGCTCCCTCAACACCCTACAAGGAGGAGAAAAAAAATTAACAGTTAGTTAGTATGTAAGTAGGATGTAAATATAGAAATTAAATTATAAAAGTAAAGAAAATCTACCCTCATCCTATCACTTATGAATGTCCAATGATCTTTGTTCACACCTTGTGACTGGAAAACCAACTTCAACTTTCTGAAAAAATAGGTCCAACTATCTTTACTCTTCGTGTCAACTATCCCATATGTAATTGGAAATATATCATTATTTCCATCAATACCCACAACAACCAATAAGATTGTAATACCTCGAATTTTCAAAGATTGTTTTATTATTTATTAAGGTATAATATTATTTCCACTTAAAATTATTTTATGATAATGCGATTTTATTTGATATATGTTTATTAAAATAATGATTTCATTTAGTTTTGATTTATTTAACAAGTTTCAATTAAATCATTTACTTGTTTTATTATTCATTTCAATATTTCTAATTAATCAAACTCCTTAAATTTGTTTGTGAGTACCTTTGTTCATGTTGTCCATCCACATTAGTAATCCAAAGCCCAAATACTAGTCCATAGTCTATATATCTTTTACCAAAAAGAAAAGTTAAAACAAAAACAAAAAAAAAGGGGAAAAGAAAATGAAAACTGATTTCCATCTTCTTCCCCTCCCCTCTTCTTCGCTCGTCTGATTCGACAGCTCCAAAGGAGCCAAATTGTCAACAATTTACAACTCTTGTCAGTAGAATTGATTTTCAATCCACCATTTCAGATTTTAGGGGTAAAAATTTCAAAGGCTACACCATAGCCCTCACACCTCACTTCCACCACTAATGGAACTTGACCAAAGCTCCAAATTTCTGACCAAAACCTCCACTATTAATACTGAACCTCACTCATCAAATTTCCCAAGCAAACAATCTCAAAAGGTTGCTTCAATTCATTTCTCTTCCTCTTTAATTTCTGAATTTTTGGTTTTGAAAGTTAAAAATAAATTTCAATTCAAACCATTAAACAACAACTCCTCTGTTTCCCTTTAACCACCCGACCACCTGGACCAAATCGCCACTACAACTCACGCCAACCACCGCGACAAACCACCACCAAAACCCCGTTCGCAGCCCTTCACCCTCGCGACTCCCTTAGCGGCACCTCTGCTGCGTCGCGACCCGCGCTCAACCTCTTTCGAGGCATCTCTCTCCGACCGCCCAGTCACCAAACCACCACCTGAATTATGCCGCTGTACGCCGGCCAAAACCGCCACAACAAACTCCTTCGTGCCTCCCCTGTTTCGCCCCCTTCTTTCGCCTCTTCTCTACTTCGTTTCTCAGTTTGAGAAAACTGAGATTTTTAAATCTCCTTTCCCCCTTTTCTCTATTAGCTTAATTAAGTTTTAATTGGTTTTAATTATTTAGTTTACTTATATTTTTAAACCAATAACCTTCCTAAACTAGCTTACATTAATTAAGTTAGTATGTTTTAGTTCCCTTAATCTTTTATAACTTAATAAAAGTTTCTTAATTTTCTAAAATGAAATAAGGAGTATAATAAAGTTAGTTTTTCCATGTTTAAATAATTGTTCAAGCTAATAAAAATGAAGTTGAAGTAATTTCGTAAGTACTTAAAATGATTTCATTATTGATTTGAAAACCATAACTTCGATTTATAAACTCTCTCAAAATCATTAAGAATTTCTTTAAAGTTATTTGGATTATTTAAATCGTTTCTGTTATATACGTATATAAAAAGGGGTTATTTAGGAACTAACTTAGATCTCGTTAATATCTATTGTAGACTCCGATTTCGTAGACGAGGAATATCAAGAGAGCTAATCCGTTCGGTGAACTTAACTTTTGGGCATGCGTCACGAGGTAATCTCCGATGTCCATCTAAACATAGATCCCGTTAGCGTAAAACGAATTGATTACGTGATTATTATGTGCTTATAAAATTTATAAGTATGGACTATAATTATGGATTATCGACTTAATGAGGATCATGAATTCGAATGACAAAATGGACAATGATTATGGATTTCGATTATGAATCATGACTATGGACGATGTACGATATGACAAAGATGTTCATTATACCGTTATTAAAATCGGTTAATGTCATTTAATAATGTTATGATTATTATTATATTATTATGATCATTATTATTAGTATATTATTATGATTATTATTATAATTATGATTATTTTTGTTATTATTATTACTATATATCATTATGATTATCATGAATATTATTATCGTTATTAGTATTGAGTTTTTTTTTATGGAAATTGGTATTAATAAAGATTTGTGATATTGAAATCTGAAGTGATAAATGAACTCAAGTGATGGTTGTGTCTATGAAATGAATTATTGAAATCTCTATGAATGGATTGAGATTATGATGGATTGAATATGTTCACACTGGATTGAACAAGATGACGTAAATGTGTACGTGATTTATGTGATGACTTGATTAAAAGATATTAATCACGTAAAGTGAAATATTGGAGGGAAATGATGAACAGGTTGCTCTGTATGAGTGGTTCAACGGCCCCTACAGGTTCTCTGGTTACTATGCTGATTATTCTATTACTGTCTTACTTCTATCTTGTTGTAATCCAAGTAGAAGGAGTGGGCACACTATGGACTCTGTTATTATGCCCATTAGGTTTATCCGTAGGTGATTACAGGGGATTGACCCCGGCCTACAATGTTGAAGTAAGTGGTTACAGGGGGTTGACCCCGGCTTACTGACGTTCTCTTTCCTCTCCTTGAATAACCGGATTATTTGAATTAATGATGTGATTATTCAATTTATATATATGTGTATATGTGCTATGACTTCCAAAACTATTAATCTACTATTTTACAAAGTATTTTTAGCTTAAGTATTTTACTGGATGGATTTGGAGTTACTCAGTTTTGTTGATTTTTGGGAGCTTGTCTCTCTTGTCTCTTTTCAATTTATTTGTGCAGGTGGGTGATCGAACGGGGGAACAAAAGGGAGATCATTTTGAAGGAGCAGGTTTGGAAGATTTGGGAGGTGAGTGTGGTTTTGTAAGGGTACTTCAGGTGGTGGGGATGGATGAGGGGAAGGTTGGAGAGGTGAGAGTGGATGCGGATGGGATGGTGGAGGCCGGAGAGGGTTATGGAGGTGAATATACATGTTCTGTGGGAGATGGAGGTGGTTGGAAGGGGTGGGCAGGGGAGTGTGTCTGTGGTGGGGGGGGGGGCAGGTTGTGTGTCAGGTTGAGGTTGTGACTCTCCCATCACAAATTCTCCTCTTCTTGTGAAAAAAATACTCCATCACTCAAATCATCCACATTGTAAACTGGTATTTCAATTGCCACAGGGGGTAATTGATTCTCCAATTCCCTCAAAGCCTCCTCTTCTTCCTGCCTTTTTCTTTCTTCCTCCCTTTCTCTTTCCTTTTCTTCAGCAATCTTTCTAAGTATTTCAGCCTCAGAATTTTTCTTTGCTTCCCTCAAGTCCTTTAGTGATTTCAACACAAACCTAGGGGGTTGCTGGGTCTCCTCTATGAATACCTCAACAGTGTCCATTCCAACAAACCCACCCCACATATTTGAAAGATGTGGATCATCATACAATTCCACTAATTTTTTGGTCCTTGGATGCTTAAATCTTAATAGACTCTAAAATTTTCAGGCAACCACAAATCTTGCTTGACAGACTCATCATATATGTCATTCATCAAATCCATAATACTAGTTAAGTCTACATCTTCAACCCTCACATCAAACTGTTTACCCTTATAATCACACAACAACCACATCCCTTCCATCATCCTATTTCGCAATCAAACAAACAAAACAAAAAAATTGTGAATGCAGATTACCCTAAGCATTAACCTACAGAATTTTAGCATACATGAAAAAAATATAGACACCCATTCAATTTTATACAGAATTCATGCAAAAAAAAAGCTAAAACAGAAAAAAAAAATTTGTGAAGCAAAGAACCCTAAACAGGAAACTATGAAATTATACCATAGATGAACACAAAAAACACACTCATTCATCTTTAACAACTAAATAATGCAAAAAAACTGAAAAATAGAAGTTACAAAACCGTACCTTTGCGATATTTCGAACAGATGACCCTAAAACTTGCGAACTGACTTCCTTCGCTTACCCAAAGACGAATAACTTCTTTGCGTCAAGTTTGAAGTGCAAGGATTTAGATTTCTGCCCCAGATTAATTCACTCTCACAATTTTTTTCAAAATTTTTGCCAACCAAGTTGGAGGAAGAAGAATAGAGGAAGAGGGAAGATGATTGGAAGTTGGAGGGTTTTTTTCGAAGGTCTTGTTGTTGTAGCGCCATTAGTGAACGAGGGCATTATTGTAATAAAACACTAACGCCGTCAATGAGCAAGGGCTTTTATTGCTTTTTATAAAATTGAAAGGGGTATCTAGTGCAGTTTTTTAAAATTAGGGGTACCCCATGAATTATGATAAAGTACAGGGGCACTTGTGAAAAAATCGTTAAACGTTAAAAGAATTCCAGGAATAAACCTTGAAATTACTTGACAATTTCAAAATCCAAAGCTGGCACCTGTAAATACTAGAAGAACTAGTGCAATGAAGGAACAAATTGTTGTTCTAGATTAGCAGAATCAGGAGTTTCAGGAGAAAATGCTGCTTATGGTGAATGAATTGAGTGAAAGAATTAGGAATTCAGAGGAAAATAGAATACCAAATTCTCCTGAAAATTTGGTACGCCAAGATTCAATCCAAGGGTCTTAGGGTACGTTCCCAAACTTGAATTTCCTAAATTCGATGGCACTAATGTTAGAATTTGGATCAATAAATGCAACAAATACTTCAGTTTATGTAAAATTATTAAAGAACAAAAAGTTGATCTAGCTTCATTTCATATGATTGATAAAGGTCAAAATTAGTTTGCTAGTTATTGTGCTGTGAGGATAAATGTGGACTAGTCAGACTTTATCATAGACTTAAGTGCTAGATTTAAAGATGAAAGAAGTGATGTAGCAGAACAATTTAATAAAACTTCATCAAACTGGAACAATAGAGGAGTATGTTGATGAGTTTGAAGAACTGAGGTCAATCTTGCTTCAACAAACCATAGGTTACCTGAATCCTATCTTCTTGATAGTTTTATTGGTGGTCTTAAGGCTACTGTAAAACGCTTTGTAAAGGCTTTCAAACCCATAAGTGTTTCTGGTGTTGTTAAGTATGCTAGGCTCCAAGAAGATAGTATAAAAGCAATGAAAACTTCACAATATTCTAAAAACAATTACACCAAACCCTTCACTAAAACAACTTTTCCTATCAATTTACCAAGCCTTTTACCTACACCACCTGCTTCTTTCAAGACTAACACTAACCCAAAAAAAAAAAAATCCAATATAATAAAACTCTTCTAAGAAACTTTATCTACAACTGAGAGAAGACAAAAATAGCAAAAAAGATTGTGCTATTTTTGTGATCAACCATATGAGAGGGGTCATGAATGTTTGCTGAAACAATCCCAGTTGTTTACGGTCAAGATACCTGGTGTGGATGATGATGAAGGAGAAGTTTGTAGAGAAGAATGAGAATAAGAAAATTGTTTCCATGCCTTATATCTTGATCCTTGTATTTCAGACAATCTCTTGTGTGGAAACCATAATTCCAGACAATGAGAGTTCATGGTTTTTACAAAAATAAGACACTTCATATTATTGTTGATTGAAGTAGTACACATAACTTTTGGAGTTTTCCTCAGCTAAAAAGTTAGGACTACAACTAGAAAATAGTACAACTCAAACAGTCAAAGCGGCTAATTGGAACCATTTAGCTTGTCAGAATGTGTGTAAGAATTTTGTGTGAGAATCGCAAAACACTACATTTGCATCTGACATGTTACTTGTTCCACTAGGTAGTTGTTATGGTGTTAGGAGTGCAATGGCTTAGTAACTCTATTTTTTTTTTTTTTTTGGACATCGGTAAAATTTACAAGAAAATAAAACAACCTAATCAACTACATAGTATCCATGGGAATATGTCCTAGTCGAACATGATTGGCCAGGTCATGCGCCCTCTGGACTTGTTGACGATGAACTTTTAGAATTCGACACCATTGGAGTTGATGTCCAATGGAGCGAATGTCATTGAGAGTCCAGGCAATCGAGATAGGTTGTGTGTCTTGATGAATTAAACTCCGGACCAGTACATCAGAATCAGTGTAGATCAGAATTTGACAATAACCCCGGGATTGCGCCCAAATCAAGGCCCCCAGACAAGCCCGTGCTTCAGCAACCAGTGGGGACTCCGCATAAATGCAGCCCCCTTGCACTTCTGTAGTTTGAGTAGTAACATGCTCAGCAACCCAGGCAATACCGGCCAGTAGAGAAGATTTCTTCCAGGAACCATCCACTTGTAAATGTAACTGTGGTACCCCGCAAAAGGCTGTCCCAAAATGTGCAAAAAGAAAACCAGGAGGACCTGGTGCCACATGCAAAGATCTAGGCAGAGGAATAGGATTAGCCAGAAAGGTGTAGTGCTGCTGAATGCCTTTGTCCTGGAGTGAACGACTTAGAGGCATATCAGGTGCTATTCCATTGAAGACCTTGTTATTGCGACCCTGCCAAATAGCCCACAAAATAGCCACAAACACGGGAAGACGAAGGCCATTATATCCATCCTGCTGGTAGAAGTAGTGTATCCATGCAATGAGCCAATCTTTAAAGGCCACAAGGGGAGTAGCGTTGGAATGAATACGTAGTTGGCTAGTTTGCCAAGCAGCAGTGGCTAGAGAGCAAAATCGGAAGAGGTGTTGGGATGTCTCAGGTTCGACGTTGCAGCTTGGACAACTATCTGATATGGCCAGACCACGGTATGAAAGGTTAGCTGCTGTTGCTAACCCGTTGTGGAATAATTTCCAGAGGAAAATTTTCCATTTTGGCATGATGCGTAACCCCCATAAAATCCGGAAAAACTTCGAATTGAGAGGGGGAGTCATGTTGTAGATGTCGGTATGTCGAGAAAGGAAATAGTAGCCAGATTTGGTAGTGTAATGGCCCGATGTCGTAAAAGGCCAAATAGAAAGATCAACTTGGTTTGTGAGACGAGGAACTTCAAGAGTACGTATATCACGAACCGTACTGGAATGAAAAAGGGACTGAAGGCGGGAAACATTCCAGCCTTGTTGTTGAGGCAGCAGGAGAGAAGCAATGGAGACCGTAGCAGCAGTGCAAAGAGAAACATTATCCCGAAAGAGGGGAATCTGCCCATGAACCCAGCGCTCCTTTCCAGCAAGGAGGGGGGAATTGGAACCAATTTTCCAACACGAACTTGTCAAGAGTATCTGCTCTGCTTGAATTAAACTTCGCGCACCCCAAGAACATTGACCCCGCACTGAACGCAGTTTTGGTGTCGTTGATCCAGCGCCCAGTTTGTGATCGGAAAATACCTTACTAATGAGGTCACCGGAATTCCTTTGAATACGCCAAACTTTCTTCATTAAGAGAGAAAGATTGGTCATCGCAATACTACGTAAGCCGAGACCACCAGCACCTTTTTGCAAATGCAAGAGCTCCTTGCTTTTCCAAGCAATTCCTTTACCAGAGCTATTAGATCAGAAGAATCGTGCAAGCATCGCATCCAACTTATTAGCTATTGTTGTGGGAATCAAGAATACAACGAGGATGTGAGCTATGGAAGCAATGAGGACAGAGTTGATGAGAATCACTTTCCCAACTTGCGAAATAGGTGAATGATTCCAAGCAGTTATGCGCTGAGAAATATTATCAAGTAAAAAGGTGAAGTGCTGAGTTTTCTTCCTTTGAATATCCACAGGAGTTCCAAGATATGTGCCCAGAGATTCTTTAGCATCCAATTGCAGGATACGTTTGTATTCATGACCCATGTGCTCGGAAACATTTGGGCTGAATTTAACAAATGACTTTCGTAAACTGAGCATTTGTCCAGAGATACGGTAGAATCGATCAAGGAGTTTGGACAGTTGCTCACAAGAAGCAGTCGACACTTTAAAGAAAAGAAGAGCATCGTCAGCAAAAAATAGATGAGAAATAGAAGGGGCGTACCTGTGAGCTCTAATCCCATCGAATAGTCGAATATCCGTAGCCATGATTATCATACGGGAAAAGATATCCATACAGAGCAAGAAAAGATAAGGGGATAGTGGATCACCCTGGCGAAGCCCACAATGGGAATGAAAGGACTCTGTAACCTGTCCATTAACGAGGATGCGATATGACACTGTAGAGATACATTGACTAATCAACTGAATCCATTGAGCAGGGAAGCCATAGGCTTGAAGAACCTTCAAGAGAAACCTCCAATTAACCCGGTCATATGCCTTATTCATGTCAATTTTGAGCGCCGCTAGATGACCATTACCCCGTCGATGTTTATTGATAACATGAGTTAACTCATGACTGATCAAAATGTTATCATCCATATGCCGTCCTGGAATCAAAGCACTTTGGTATTCCGTGATAAGATCAGAAAGCAACGGCCGAACCCGGTTGACCAAGCACTTCGAAACACATTTATAAATCGTGTTGCATAAGCTAATTGGCCGAAATTGTGTTACCTCCTCAGGATTCTGTCCTTTAGGCAACAAAACAAGCAGCGTCTGATTCCACTCATGCAGTATGAAACCTGTTGAGAAAAAGTGATTGACAGCTTAGAACACCTCATTCCCGAGGGAACCCCAGTGAAGTTTGAAAAACTCAGCCGTGGACCCGTCCAATCCAGGAGATTTACCCTGACCAATACCAAGCATGGCCTCATGCACTTCTGCCTTAGAGAAAGGCGAAGGAGCTGTTGCTGTTGTGACAAAGAAAGATGAGGTAGATTTAATTCACGGAGTACTAAATCAATGGCTTCATCTTGGCCCTGGTCAGAGACAGTAGGCCCCTGAGAGGGCCCATACGCAGTTTTAAAATGATGTAAAATAGTTTTCACTATGGTAGGACCATCCTCAGTCCACTGGTTATCTGCAGTTCGAAGAAGGTAGATATATGCTGATCGTTGTTTTTGTCGCATCTTATTGTAGAAGAACTTAGTTGGAAGGTCCCCCAGCTGAACATATTTGTCTTTCGACCTTTGCGACCAGTAAGAGTGTGCTAATGCAGACGTATCCAACTCCTGCTGACGTTGGAGCATAAAGTCATTACCTTGAGGAAGAGTAGAAATATGAGTCGCAGTGGCAGCTAACTTAGTAGAAAGTTCTCTCCAATCAATCCCCCAAACAACCTTATGATCCAAACACCATCGCCTAATCTGGGTGCGAAAGATAGATAGATGTTTCGTGAACCGGTACATTGTTGACCCAGCTATTGGAATGCGCCATAGGCTTAGTAACTTGGGGACGACTATCAAATGGGATTTCAAGAAACTGATTATGGAGTTTCACAACAAGAATGTTAGGGTTTAGCGTCCGACAAAATCGGACGGTAAAAATGCGGAGGCGGACGCTAAACAGATTAGCGTCCGACAACGGACGCTAAATAGCTGATGCAAAACACCTGGTCGCTAATGGCTAATTTAGCGTCCGGTGGACGGACGCTAAAAATATAGCGACCGCTTTGCAACATTTAACGTCCGATTTGGTTTCAGACGCCAACTAGCGTCTGCCTTCGGCAGCGGACGGTATTTAGCGTCCGGTTTAAGCGGCGGACGCTAGTCAGCGTCGGCTAAAGCGGACGGTAATTTGCGTCCGCAGCCACAGACGGACGCTAGGTACTTCTAATTTCAAGGATAAAGGAAAGAAGCTTGTGCTGAAAGGCATTCCTCCTAAGAGAGTTACAACCAACTGTAGGTACTTCTAATTTCATGTCTAATGCTATTTAATTGTATTTTAAGCAATTGGTTGTGTTTGGAAATGAAGAAAATAACATAAATATAGTTAGTCTTTCTTCATAAATTTCTTCTACTCATAGCTGTATAGTAGATTTAATTTGCTAGCACAACATCACAAACTTTTTGAAGAACCTACTGAATTACCTCCTTCGAGGAAGCTGTAACACCCCCAAATTTCTCTCTTTTGGAAAATCCATTTTAATATAAAACTCCTTGAGAAACTTGCAAATATTATTGCCATGTGATAACGTTAAAGGCTTTAATACTAACTACTAACTGAACTTAAACTAATGCAGCGAAAATAACTTAAATAACTTTTCTTTATTAATATAAACTTTATTGTGCAACTATATAACAACGGAAATAAATAAAATAAAATAACAACTTCTTGACGAATTATGATTCCTCGCTAGCTCCCTCATATGAAGTATGCATCATATCAACATGTAAAATCTGCTCGCCAAAATAGGTTCATCTCAGGGATAAAGCCATAAAACAAAACAAAACAAATAAAAGCGTGTCAGTAAAAATACTGAGTACATGTATTTGTGGAATATTAAACACTTTATTTAATTAAACATTTGAAATATTAAATTTCGAAAAACCTTTTTGGATACTTGATAATACTTGTATAATATAAAGTATATAACCTTGATAAAAATCCTTTTTCCTTGCCTAGGTACCTTTCCTAAAGTGTGCAAGCCCCCTATGTTTAGTATTCCTTATTGAGTCTATTACGAGGGGTTACTACCTTGTCCACATGACTTAAACAAAAAGTACATGGGTAAATAATATAATGGCTATCGTTCTTGCTAATAAATAACAAGTCGTTGCCTCTTTAAATAATTGAGATCATAAAAGATCATATACCTAATAAAAATCCTTCTGAAATAATCCTCCTTTAAAATTAATAGTACTACTTATAAATCTAGCCATATAAAGGCATAAATAGAATAACTTGCTTAAGAGGTAACTTTTGAAAAATAATAATAATTCAAAACAACTCATTTTTAAATATTTAAACATGAATCTAAAGATCAAACTCCTTATAAATATTTGAATATAAACTCAAAGATCAGACTTTATAATTATATTAAACAAAAGACATAATTCAAAGTTCATAAATAAAATTTTCAAATATTCAAACATGTTCATATAAAACACATGTAGTTCATAAACCTTTATAAAAATATGGACTTCAATCCAAAGTATTTTCCTAAAAACATGATACTAAGGTAGCAAAATAATTATTAAAGATTTACACATAAACACACCTTGAAAATTAATAATTACTAGGGAGGAAGAGAAAGGTAGGCTAAGAGGGAGAGAGAGTTTAAACCTGAGAAAAGAGATTTATTTCTCAAATTTGGTGTGAAGAATATGATGGGTGGAGACCGCTATTTATACTAGTCGGATAGGTAAAATCGGAATAGGACTAGGAAACTAAAAGATGAATTTAAGAAAAAAGATAAAGTAATCTAGCTAAGATATAGCTAACATTTGCGATTATCCAACTAAGATTAGGAAACGGTATAAATTATCCCATAATACATAATTATATAAGGTAAAATAACTAAAAGATAAACAAAAAGGAAGAAAATAACCAAACTTTATCACTCCACACACTTAACTTAGCGGCATGAGATCTTTGTGCTAAATATTTTTCTTTTTCTTTTTATAAACCTTTTTTTTATTTTCTTTTTTTTATAATTCTTTTTAGATTTTATTTTAAGAGATACCTTCAACTACTAAACTAACTACATGGATTATAATTTGTAAACTTAGGCCCAATTTATAATTTGGGCTAAAATTTATTTGAAAACCCTATAATTTATCGTAAAAGCCTATTTAAAACCTTTATATTATTAATAAACCTCTTTAATAATTAAAATCCTTTAAAAAACTATAATTAATAACTTACGAAAAATACGGAGTATTACAGAAGCTTTTTCATCATAGAATACCTTTGGAATTTGAAGCTAACCCTGAAAACATTAGGCCTTATAGATATCCTCTAAACATAGGTATATTATAAGAAGGTTTGATTAATGAGATGATGAAGCAGGGAATATAAAAGATAGTTGCATCCCATTTGCTTCTTTAGTGGTGTTAGTAGTAAGAAGGTTGGTTCTTGGAGGGTATGTGCGGATTATAGGGATCATCTCAATAAGAAAACAGTGAAAGATAAGTTCCTTATCCCCTGTGGTGGATGAATTGATTGATGATTTGGCTGGCTCTTGTGTGTTTAGCAAGATTGATCTCATAGTTGGATATCATCAGTTGAGAGCGAGTGCACATTAAAGATGTGTATAAAACTGCTTTCAAGACTCATAATGGTCATTATGAGTTTCTTGTTATGCCATTTGGCCTAACAAATGCTCCAACTTTATTTTAAGCATGGATGGATCATGTTTTCAAGCCTCTACGATAGTGTGTATTAGTCTTCTTTGATGACATATCGATATATAGTGCAAAATCATTAGAAGATCATTTAGCACATTCAGAAGTTGTTTTTAGTTAATGCATTAACACACTCGTTTTGCCAAGAAAAGTAAGTGAGTAATTACAATAACCAAAGTTGAGTATCCAGGATCCTTTATCTCAGGTAGAGGAGCAGAAACTAATCTTACTAAAGTAGCTACTGTGACTAAATTGCGTGCCCCTCAAAATGTGAAGCAACTTAGAAGCTTTCTCGGTTTGGTTGACTATTATAGAAAGTTTGTGCAGAATTATTCTTTGATTAGCAAACCTCTCACAAACTTATTGAAGAAAGGAAAATTCTTATGGATTAAAGAAGCTACCGAGGCTTTTGAACATCTTAAAGTGGCCCTCAGTTATGCACCAGTGTTAGCCTTGCCTGACTTCTTCAACCATTTTGAGATAGAGACGGATGCCTCTAATGGTGGTATTGGTGTTGTGCAAGAAGGTAATCTTGTAGCCTTCTTAAGCAATTTTTTGGGTCCTAAATGGAAGAGACTGACTATGTATGAGAAAAAGCTCTTGACAGTGGTGACAACAGTGCAAAAATGGGAACAATATCTTTCCATCAGCAAGTTCATCATAAGAACTGATCAAGAGAGCTTAAAATGGCTTCTTCAATAAAAGATTTCTACTCCTTTCTAATAATTTTGGCTTTCCAAGCTAATGGGCTTTTATTATTTTTACAAGTGTGGCATGGAAAATCTAGCCGCAAATGCATTGTCTAGAGTAATAGTGCTAAGATCTTGCTTACGGCTCTTTCAGTTTTGGATTTCAACCTCAACACTCTTATTCAATCTATTTATTCATTGGGCAATAACATTACTCAACTTCTCATGCTTTGCAACAAGGAAGTCCAGTCCCTCACTTTACTCTCGTTGATGGGTTGATAAGAAGAAAATGGAAGATTTTTATTGGTCTTGATGATGGGTTTAAGCTTCAAATCATGACTTGGCTACTCATCTCCTCAAGGTGGTCATTCAGGAAGAGATGCAACTCTATAAAGGATAAAAATACCCTTTTATTGGAGGGGAATTAATGACACTAATTGTTACAAGCTTTGTCAGAAATTGCCTTGTGTGTCAAGCTAGCAAGCATGAAACTCTTGTATCTCCTAGACATCTACAACCTTTACCTATTCCTCAAGGAGTCTGGATGGATATATTAATGGATTCCATTTTTGGATTGCCAAGGTCTCACGGTAAAGATGTCATTTATGGTTGTTGTTGACAGACTAAACAATTTTGCTCATTTTATAGCACTAACATATCCTTACTCAACTGCGGATTATGAAGGTTATCGTTCTCTTGATCCTCTTATTACCAACAAAATTTACATAAGTCGTCATGTTCTATCTCTTGAACAAACCGTATTGTACACTAGTTGGTCCCAAGTATTCCATGCCTTATAAGCTTCCTTTGGTCTTAACTTATTATTGGAGTCCCACTAGTGTTACTCGTGTGTTGTCCTTGGCTACACCCCTCCACTCACCTACTAATGGCCAAGACCCCCTCCGCTGGTGTCTGTTGTTGGCTACGCTCTTACTACTACATTTTTAATCAAAGGCAATGGCTAAAATTAGCTGATGCGACGCTCGATCTCTGTGGCTACGCTCAATCTCTGTGGCTACGCTAGTCACACTCCGTTCCCCCGTGTCGTCTTTTGGTCACGCCCCCATAGTAGCATCTGCTGCTTGCCACGTCCTAGCTGTGGCATGTAGTGTCCAGCCAGCAGCCATATCCTCTGCACACCACATCTCACCCATGGCTTCCCTCATACATCACACTAGTCCTGTGATGTATGTTGCCCCAGCTTCAGCAGCCACGTCGTAGCCTGCTCGCATGACTCCCCCCCTACTCCAAGTCCTTGTGCTGTCATGTCTAAACCCTCCTTGAGTTCTTCTCCCACTTTTCTCTTTGTGTCTTCATCTTGTCTAGTGCCTCGATCCCCCCTTCCCCCCCCCCCGCTTGTCTTAAATCAACATCCTGTGGTCACTCGATTAAATATGGTGTTTCAAAGCCACACATTTTAATGAACTTAAAAACGGTTGTTATTGAGTCGGAACCAGCAACTAAGTATAAGCAAGGGTCCATAGACTCACGTTAGCGTCAAGTCACGCTTGATGAATATATGGCTTTTGATTAAAAATGACACATGGTAGTTGGTACCTCATAAGTCGTAACTATAATGGAATTTACTTGGTTGTAAGTAGGTTTATCGGATTAAATACAATTTTGATGGTTCAATGGAGCGGTTCAAAGCCATACATGTTATTTTTGGCAATCATTAGCAGACGGGTATTGATTATTTTGAAACCTTTTGTCATGTTCTATTGTTCGCTTAATTCTTGTTATTGTTATCTCCTTCATATGGACTATTCGTCAATTAGATGTCAAAAATGTTTTTCTTCATGAAGAGGTTTATATGCGTCAACCTTCATGTTTTATTCATCGATCCAAACCTAATCATATTTGGCGTATTCGTTAGTCCATTTATGGTCTGAAACAAGCCTCTCTTGCTTGGTTTTCTTCTTTCATCAATTTCTTATTATCTATTGATTTCAAGTGTAGTAGTTGTGACACTTCCATGTTTAGTTTCAAATTTCCTAGTCATCTTATACTCCTATTATATGTAGATGACATTGTTCTCACTGGGCATATGTTTATTCTTATCTTTGTTCTCTCTTTTCAGTTTGCTATGAAGGATTTATGGGATATTCATTATTTTTTTGGGTGTTTAGATTATGTGTACTCCATGTAGTTTATTCTTATCTCAACATAAGTATGTTTCTTATTTACTTTGCAAATTTCATCTTCATACTGTTAAACCAGTTCGCACTCCTATTGTCTCTAGAGTGACATTGTCTCTTCTTGACGGAGAACATCAACCTGATCCAAAGATTATCATAGTATAGTTGGTGTTTGGCAACACTTAACAATGACTCGTCCAGATATTGCTTATACTATTGATATGGTGTCTCAATTTATGCATGCTCCCTGTACTACTCACCTTCATGTTGTGAAAAGAATTTTCCAATATCTGCAAGGTACTTCGAGTTTGGGCTCTTCTTACATAACAATAATTCTCCTATTGTTGTCGTTACGTACTTTGATGCAGATTGGGCAGGTTGTTTAGATACTCTTCATTCTAATATTGGTTATGCAGTTGTTCTTGGCAAGAATTTGATTTCTCAGCGCTCGAAAAAGCAATACACTATTTCTAAATCCTCCACTGAAGTTGAGTATCGAGCAGTTGCACACACCACTGCACAGACTATTTGGCTTCGACAACTTCTTGCTAATCTTGGTTATTTTCTTCGACAACCGATGATTTTGTATTGTGATAATATTTCAGCTACACTTATCTCACATCCAATCTCGTTCATTATAATCGAAGTAACCATATTGATGTTGAATATCACTTTGTTCGAGTGATGATTGCCAAAGGAGGACTTTTGGTTCGACATGTTCCTACTCAGTAGCAGGTTGCAAATACTTTTACCAAAGGCCTATCTACTGATTTGTTTATTAAACATCATTTCAATATATTTGTTATATAACCCCGTAAAGTTTGAGGGGTTGTATTAGGGTCCGTTCTATTCAACTTATTTTAACGTATTTAAAATCTTATAAGATCAGATCAGATAAAATAAGATAAGATGTTCTGTTAACTTATCTTCACTCATTTTAGAAAAAATAAGATAAGATAATATAAAATCAGATAAGATAAGACAAAATAAGTTGAACATAACTTACCCTTTGTGTAATATCGTATGTAAAAGGATAGAAAGGGCTTTTAACAATATTAGTGTTTGTATATATCATCATATATAGTGCCATGGTTAACCAATCTACATTAACCACAATTCATCTTCATTACTCGTACAACTCAACTAAGTGTTCCACCATATTTATAGTAGAGTTTTCTATTGTTCAATAACTCTTTATTAGGTCTTTTATTATTGCATGGCTACTTTATAGGCAACGAAAAATAGTACATGCATCAAATGCTTGGGCATGTATCCTTGACTCATAACACTCACCTCTTTGTTTTTCCTAATATAGTTTTGTTTTTGCAAAAGTTAGAAGAAGTTTCAGCCAAATCCTTACGAAATCCTCAATAATTTCAGACACACCTCTAGCTAACTAATTAATTTCAAGTCCAACAATGCCTTTCTTGAATCAAGTTTCTCCTGTCCAAAAACATATAATTAATAACTACTTTTATATGATCTTAAACGGTCATTCAAGTAAGTATTTGAAAATACATTTTATACATACTATCTCTGCTTTCTTTAGATACATGCAATATTTGATTATTTTAATCCATTTATTAAAAAGGTAAATGTTGCATTTCAAAATATATATATGCTTGAAAACCAAATTTCAGCATCTTATCCAAAAAGTTGATACAAAAATAATTGCATAGTCCTATAGGTTTTCTCTTACTTATATTGAAAAATTAGGTCAATAAATGGAACAAAACACTATTTGGCACTCAAGATTGATGCATCTGCTCGAAAAATAACCTAACTACAAAGCTTACACTATACAGTTGCGGGTTGATGAGCTCAATTTTTTATTCTTTGAACTTGTTTGACAAGAAAAGGACCATAGACCCTTTTATTTAAATATTCATGAAATGTTTTAAGGATTTTGCGCCAAGTAAATTAGACTTGGAAAAATGACCCGATTCGAATCAGATTCGAAAATGACTACTCGAAGTTAAACTTAGAAGGTAAATTGGCCCAAATCGACTAGAATTAAGCAAACCCGAATGTGACATGACTCGAAACAACTCGTGTTATACTCCCAAATGTGCTGCTCCACTACAAAATAAACCAAGTATTATTTTTTAATACTACATTAATTACTTAAATGTTATCTCCTGATTGTTATTTGTAATTATTGACTTAAAATATATTACATCCTTATAATCATTTTATTTTTAAGTTATATATATTTAATTCAATTATTGACATTGACTCGAAAACAAACTCAACCCTAGTTTTTATACAAAGGAACTATTAACTTATTATTGTGTTATATCTAGGTTAATATATATATATATATATATATATATATATATATATATATAATATATATATATATAGAGTCCGTCCACGAGCTCTCGAGCCGAGCTTTGCCTAGCTCAGCCCAGCTCGTCAAAGTCTCGACCCGGGTTCGAATTCGAGTGGGGCCACCATGAGTCGACCTTTGACCAAGCCGAGCCCGAACTGTTCGCGAACAGGATAAGCTCATTATCACCCCTACTTATGACACTTAATTTGATCCTCAAGAGTAAAGATACATATTCTTCTTCATCAGTCACTAAACTTTGTTTAAAAGGACGGAAAGTGAAGGAAAGAGAGGACAAAAAAATAATATGAGAGGTGAAGCTTCCTTTTCTCTCCAAATCTCCCTTGTTCTAAAAGTATAATGTTTATTGAATAGCGAGGGAAAATTGATCCACGACTCTCCCTCCCCTTTTCCTTCCTTCAACATCTTATTTAAACAAAAACGTCTCTCTCTAGCCCTTCTCTGCCTTCTCTCTACAAAAAACACCCTCAACCCTCCTAACCCTAGAACTCACCGGAGATCCGGCGCCGCGCAGGTTTCCGGCGGGTCCCCGGCGAGTTCCCTTGTGTTCCCTCGTGTTTTTCTTCACTTTTTTTTCAGTTGGTTTTCTTATTTTCCTTCCGCTTCGTCGGCACCTTCCTCGTCCCCTTCATAGTTTCGTCGCGGTTGTCCAGTCGTTTTCTCCACCACCCTACCTTTGCAGCTCCGCGACGTGATTCTCCCTCATTTTCACTGTGACTTTTCTCTATCCACTGGTAGGCTCCGATTGGAGGTTTCGCTCATTCCACGACTCACCAAAGTTTCCCATCCTTCACCGTTCAAGGGAGTTTCCAGTGTCGGTAATTCTACTCTCCCATTGTATGTTTGTAGTTGCGAAAATCATTTGATAAAATCATACTAAAGGATAACACAAACAAGTTTGATTGGTTTTTGGTTAGAAGGAGAGAAGAGTATACTCTGTTGTGATGAAACTGGTTGTATCGGGACTGGGATCGAATATTGCAATGTATAGTGTTTATTAAGTGTTTACTTGTGGTTTTGGTTTGTCTTTCTAGCTGTCATTATTACTGCCTTTACTTCTAGTTTCAATGGTTCATTTGGATAGTATGGAGGAGGATTCGAGTATAGCTTTATTCATGTTGCACCACTTGGATTTCTTGGATGATGAGGATAGAGTTCTTGAGGATTTGTTTGCAAATACTACTGGACCTAATGAGGCCATTCAATATGTGGCCTTCTTAAAAGAGATTGGTAATTCTCTTTTTAAAGTGAATGAATTTTGCAAAGCTTATGAGACATATAGGAATGCTATGAAGTGCCTTTGTGTTACCATTTCTACCATGTATGAAGAGTGCTCTGTTCATAATATTGATCTTGAAATTCGAGAGCTAGTTGTTTCTCTGCAATTGAACATTGCAGCATGTGAAATCAAACTTAGCTTGTTTAAGGAAGCCATCGGTTCATGTTCCTTGGTGTTAGGGGTTGACAAGAGCAATGTGAAAGCTATTTTTAGGCGAGGCATGGCTCTAACAAAAATTGGTAGTATGGAAGATGGTTACACTGACTTTAGGATATCTAGAGGAGTTTAGCCATAAAATAAGGCGATTGCTTAAGAGATTGCAAGTCTCGAGGCTGTCCTTTTTCAGGTTCCTAGGGTTGATGATGCTGTAGGTCACCACTCGGTGATTAGTGGTGTAGATAGTGGCGTAGGCCCACTCGATGCTACGGGTACCCCATTGCTGGACCTTGGACTCACTACAATAAATGTGGATGTCCAGGAAGAGGTAAAGAGCAAGTTCTCTTCAGAAACAGCAATGCAGATGAGATCATGACCAACTAGGATATGAAGTGGGTAGAAGAGGCTCCTTCGGATAACTCGCAGTGTGCGGAGCCTCGTTGTGCAGAAAACATTCGAAAGATCCCATTCGTCAACAAGAGAAAACCATCCTCACGCCTCCTGATTTCACAATCAGATATAGACAAGTTAAGGAAAGGGAAAGTAATCCAATTCTATCAATTTTGAAGGTTCGCACCTTCACTTCAAAAACTGAAAATTTGAAAGAGGCCCCCTGCAATTCTGAATTGCGGGTCGCACAGGTCTCTAATTCGGCTTTCATTGAAGACGAGGGCCTTCAGGCTAGTATCTCATATCCGACATCGAGTCCGAAGGATGAAAATCGAACATGCACGACTCTTCATGAAATGCAACACCAAGAGGTAAGTATCGGTACCTCAACTAACACAATTTTGAGTGTAGGTATCCAAAGGCAAGATAAACGCAGTTATTTGGATCATTCACTCAAGGAAGACAACGCACAGGCGAAGAATACGAGAAAGAAGACAAGAAGCTCAATTGAAAGGCTACGAAGACCAATTGGACAAGGTGCTCTCCAGGCCAAAACTTGGTCTAGCAAGCCAATTAGGAAAACCATCAACAAAGGTGACATCCCTTATATCGGATCCAAAAGGAAAAACAATGCTCCTCTCTCATCAGACCTTCCTTATCATGTTCGAAAAAAATATACTTCCTCCGTTCCATAATAAGTGAAACACTTCTCTAAAAAAGCTCTCACATAAAGGAAAGAAGTGTTTCACTTATTATGGAACGGAGGAAGTATTAATTTTATTTGTTCTTGCTTTAATGTTTGTAATTGTCAGTGTCTCAGTCCAGTCGAGATCGAGGGATCGCATGCAAGCCTAGCGTTTGTTGCTAGCAAAGATGCAATGATCCCTAGATTGTTCGTAAGTTGTATTTCGGTTTTTCATTAATGCATGTTATCTCGATGTCAAAAAAAAAACATCTTATTCAAACAAGGGAACTATTTTTCCACCCTTTTTCTCTAATTCATCTTTATAACAAATTGTAAAATGGACAAGGAGTGACATTGATATAATTTTTTTGTCGAACTTGCATAGGATAACTAGCCTTTTTAGGAGGAATTTATAGCATTATTAGAAGATCGATGGTCACAACCTTGATGGCACGAAGTTCTTTAGGACTTTTCTCTCATGCACATTACCTCCTAAGTCTTAATTTGTTTTGTAGATGCAATATCCAGTATGCATTGTGTCATAGTAAAATAAGAATCAGAGCTGGCCTTGTGCAATATTCAGTCTTTTCTAGTTTCCTTTTCCAACATGAAATTCTCTGTTTACGGGAATGTTACATGATACCTCATTCTATTGGACTACTGGTGTCAACCATGTCACTCCGTGTCAAAAGAACTTATATTATTTCATTTTCTCACTCTGGAAGTAAAAAATGAGCAGCGATTCAACGTAGTCATACATGAATCTGAACTATACAGGAGAATTTGTCAAAGCACCTACCTCAAAAGCTAATATTCAGAAAAAAGCAAACTGCACACTGGCCTATATATCACATGATTTTTGCTGAAGAAACAGATAAGCATATTTAGGCCCCCAAACTTTTCATTTAAGGCAGAGGGGGAGAAAAAGAATCACAAAGAACGCTGCACAAACAACCAAATTCCCAGAAATCCAGAAACATATGTTCATCTAAACACAAGCCCGGAAAAGCAGCTCTATATGACAAACTAGCTATGAGTTTGGTAGTTCAGCTTATCTAACTTGTGTGGATGAAACACATCTCCAAAGTTTGGAGCGTGGACTTTTATCCAAGAGCATTAGCAGACCCACATTATTTGCCGTCAATTCAAACATATACCTGGAAATTTTTATAAAAATTAACATGACTGAGAATCATAATTACAAATTATCAGACCAAGAAACAATCTACAGTTTCACCCATTGGATTACTATTTAAGACAACTAGATGTCTTGTGTTCTAATGTTCACCATTGACAATATTATCTTATATCATAAAGCTATTTTTCCAATAAGAACGATCATTACGTGTATCACAAAACTTCAATAGTCTTCACTTTTCAAAGCTACTTCTTACATAAGGGGTGCAATCATAGTAGTACACTTATGGTTATTCACAGAAACACACAGCTAAAAATTCTATGATATTTCAGACTCAAATAATGTCATTTTTGTATGCAGCAGTGCAAACATGTAGTTATGAAGATTTTAGGTTAAAGATTAACTTCGTAAAGATTTAATAAAAGCTACAATCTTGGGAATTGAGTACATAATATAATCAGATTTCATTTTGAGAAGTTCGCTGAAATGGTTCAGGAGGCCATCAGTGTCTTGCTTTTGTTTTTCATAGGCAACTAGGCGACAAGATCAACTTAAATCAATATAACATGATAATACATAGGCTGAAAGATATGTAAAAGATTAATTAGATTTCAACTTTAACGAGCTCTCAGGTAGAATCAAATAACACAACACTCTAATCAAATAAAATGACAGTCTAATCCGATCATTTCCTCTCTCCAATTCTCAGCCTTAATTAACTTTTTAATTTTTAGAACAAAGTGAAATGAAAAGTTGGCAACTAGATCTCTCACACAATATAGTCAAAGATTGTATTTGTAGCTAAAAGAAAACACAAATTGCGGAAAGAAGACAATCGGTCCATAATTTCATATCTAGAGTGGTGAATTTAATTGGAAAGTGAAGTTTGAACCAACCATCAGGACCTAAAGAGTGGAAACTTACTTGCTTTGGCGTGCTTTCTTTCTCCAGACAATGAAGGACAGGATCCACTGAAAATGAAACATGAAAAGCATAAGAAGGAACCTACCAGGAAAGAAGGAATCAGTTCTACATGAAGGCACACATAACAGCTAAATACCAATTAGCTGAGGGATAAAAATTCCAAAAAAAAAAATTCAGTTCTAAAAAAATTAATTGCGTACCAATTAAAATATACTTTATATATCATGTCTCTAGGACTACAATTCCATGCATATATTGGTTCAAGAATGAAACACTGGAATTAGGGAAGAAAGGTAGGGGCGTAGGGCACTCTGACACAAGGAAAGAGTATTCATCCCTTTATTACTTTATCTGGAAAAACATCACTAAAGTAAAAATACTAGCTGAGCACATTAGGTGTGTTCTATTCAAAATATTTTTGCTTATCTGAACTTGTCCAAACTTAGTAGACCTTATTAGTAATTATCTGAACTTATTTTGTTAAGTGTCAGACCTTATTTTTACTTATGTTTGCCGAACTGAAGTTAGCTGAAGTTATTAGACATAATCCGAACACTTTTTTTTGGATAAAGACTCAATATAAGGTGAACAGAAAAAAATCTACCTGCAAGGATTTTAGACATTACAGAAAGACAGTTTGCAAGCATGTATCTCTACAAGCTTAGAAGAATAGGCCTTTGCTATACCAGACTTAAGTGTCAATCTAAACCCTTTGATCAGTCACTTCCCAAGTCAGCAATGACAAAGGAAAGCAAGTGCAACCATAAAAAAAAAGCTAAAGTCAGATTTAGCCATAAATATAAACTCTTATCTCAACTTATTGCAATATATCTTAGTAGTGATTTGCCTGGACTCTTGAGTATCTGTCATCTGAACCTCTCCGACCTACAACTTTCTTCTATGGTGAAACAAGCAAAGCCTAATTGTAAGTTCTCAGCTGATAGCAATCCTTTAGACCAAACAGCATCATGCATCATTACATTGACATCAACTCACACTGTCCAGTTATTAGTCCATATCATTTCATCTACATGCATTTAAAATCATTTCACATTTCCTTTGATTACTATCTGGGAAATGCATTGAAACTGTAGAAGAGACAAGCATCAGTCTTCTGCATCTTTAAACCAAATATGTACAAGGTGATAACATAAGATGATAGTAGTCTTAACAATTAATTTGCAGCAGCTAGGGAGAAATAATAAGGTATAGCAGTGAAAGAGGTCAGCCATACCCATACTATGGTTTTTCATCATATGCAGAGGTAACCAATACCTTAAAATAGTAGTTTTTGCAGGGTGCATACAATGAAATATACAGACAAAACACCAGAGCATCATCCAGTCATGCACAAAACAAGGCCAAAACATGAATGTACTAGGGTTTACCTTAAACACCGCCATGAAGGAAAAGCTCCTAACAATGGATGACTTCTGAAGAGGCATTTGCCTTGCAGGCGTCATATCTTTGTACAACTGTTGAGCAATTTCTCTAAGTAACATAAATTGTGCTTTATCAGTCTGCATTGACATGATTGTCTGTCTCATTGATTCTCTATCAGCCTCGAGAGCCTGAAGTCTAAAGTACAATTTCTTAACTTCAGGATCTCCTAAGTCTCCCCGACCTAGTGATCTTGGTGTGGCTACATACTCATCCCCCAACTTCGCTCCTAGCTTGGGCTCCACGTAACTGTTATAAGGGCCCCCAGGATGGATAGAATCAATGGTATAAACTCTATCACTCATATCATCTTCATAATCGGATACACTGTCCGACTTTCTTAATTCCTCAGCCACACAATCCAGTTTTTTAAAACTTGTACCAAACCTTGGAGAATCCATTGAGTGATCTACTCCCATATCTCTACCATAACCCAATACCGAACTTGAGTTATCAGTGGAAATCCTTGTCGAATGTCTAGATCGCCTTGGAGAATGACCAACGACAACCTTCTCTAGAACATTTCTGGAACCAAACTCCACATTCATCTGATCAGCATTAGGAGTTCCTTCCAATTTATTGATCCTGTATTCCAAGCTCTTCAGATCTTGACTTCTTGGAGTCTCACCAAATGGGTACTTTTCAATATCTACATCATCGTCTTCAAGCTCTAATTGCTCCTGTGATTCATTTATATTGCATCTTAGTGGAGGATAGGCACACATGTGAGGGTCAAGTTGACCTGTCAAATCACTAGAAAAACTTTGGTTGCGACTATAATCACCCTTCAATCCCTCTGCCTCGTACTCCGTCAGGCCATAGCTCATCATTCTGTGCTTATACGCTTGGATTTCACAAGTAAGGGACTGAATGGTTTGTTCTCTTTTGTATAAAACCTCCTCCAAGGCAGAAATCTCTTGAGCATCGTGTGACATCTTCTCCTCAGAAAAACGTTTAAACTGGCGAGCTTCCATTTGGACCTCTGCCTTCTCCCTCTGCAGCCTCAAAATCATGGACATGGTCTCATTAGCAGCGGATGAAGCAGCATTCCTCTCTTCTTCCAATTCCAAGCATAACTCCTGAATAGTAGCCTGCTGACTGCTGAGTGTTTCACGCAACATTGCACACTCATTTTCGATCCCAACACGTGCCACAGGCAAAATGTCAAGGCCTGGGATGTAAAAACGGCCGCTCTTTTCATACTCATCGTATTTCCTCTTCACCGACCGTATCCAAGCTCCATTCGAAGAAGAGCTGACTGTTAAAGAGCAACTACATCCACAATCACAGCATTGCTCCAGGCTCTTCGATGGGAACGACACAAATTCCGTATCCATATATTGGAATCTACACAAAATTCTGAATGCATTCAAACTCAAGTAGGTGATTATGCCAAATATCTCCCAATCAGCTTCAACAACCTGATACCGAGCTCAATAAATTCATCAAAAAGCTAACAATCTCTCTCTGATAATATACATCTCCACCTTTCCCCCCGTGCTAGCTACGAGAAACTGCAAATGTGTAGCCCCCTTCCCTTCTAATGGACCAAATCAACGAATCTCTCAGATCGTCGGCGTGAGATGAACACCTATAACATAAAATACATACAAATATATATAAAAACTATGAACAATTAACCATCAAAAATAAAAAAAACCGAGATTATAACCGTTAATTTCTCCAAAACCAATCACTGAACAATTAACCTAATCAATTACAGCTTCAATCAAAATTAACAACAAATCTTGAACTCCTAAATATCAAGAATATCGTCATTAGCAATATAACAATCAAATTTATCAATTTTTCGGAACGACCAATTCAGCACACGCATTTCCGACAGAATATTTTGACAAATTCAAGGAAAAAAAAGCTGGAAAAAGAAACAACGTGGACAGCAAATTAGGAGTGAGAAAGAAATCGCATACCTCAAAAAAATATAATAATCTGGAAAAAAAATAACGAAGATTAGGTGAGTGATCTGAAAGCGCCTTCGAAGCAGAAAAAATGGAGAAAAAGATTTAGAGAGAGAAAGTTTTCTCTCTTTCTCCCGAAAGAGGAGAGAGAAAGTGAAAGCGAGGGAAAATGGAAAAATGAGGGGAGAGGAAACGAAAAATCTGTCCGAGGGAGGAGAGAGAGAAGGGGAGAGGAATTTGGGATTTTAATTTTTTTTTGAAACCCTAGATTTTGAATTTCTTACTAAGAAAAAATAATGTGTATTTCGAAAGTTGTGAGATTTGACCTGTTTTTATTTGGGTTTTTGGTGTTTGTTTTGGGTTGTCTCGGTTGACGTGATGATGATGGATATTGGGGAGAGAGAGATTGCAGTTAGCGGGGAAATGATTTGTTGGAAATGGAGGTTGGGCGGAATCAACAGAAAAACCGCTTTTCGTTTTCCTATTTTTTTTGTCTTAAGAAAGTTTTTGTTTCCTATTTTGGTGAAACTTGTTTTATAAAATTGAAATTTAACAGTACTATTTTAGATGACATCAGAATCGTTACCAAACTCAAGTTAGGTTTAAAGGATGATTATGGGAATGTAGATAGGATACATATTCATCAAAATAGATGTATAGTTTTTTACGGGAATATATATGGGATAAAACCTCTCTCAAAATAGATAGTATAATTTATGTTGATGAAGATTTAACAACAAAGATGTATAAAGCGGTATACAATTAGGGGCGGGAAAAATATAAACAGGCGTCCTATGTATTTTCTAAAATTTTGGCTTTTGAGTCGTCGTTCAATGGAGATATAAGATTCTTAAATTTGAAAAAAAAAAATACTTTTTAAAACAATATCATGTTACAACATATTAGGAAAAAAACATATATGCTTAGGAAGTGTTGTTATTTTCCCCATGTTTTATAAATTAAAATTGTTCGAAAAGGAAAGTAAATGACAATAGCCGAAATTTAAGAATTTGGGAGATGTGACCCTTTAATGGGATGAAACTTTTAGAAAGGCAAAGAGATTACGCGCACGTGAATATTGAAGATGTAAAGAGTAGATCAATGGGTTTTAATTGTCATTAAATCTTTATTATATAACTTAAATTGTCATATATATTAAATAATCTTTTCTTCTTCCTACTTGCCGTATATATTTAACAAGTTAACAATGGAATGAATTTGAAATTTCTATTAAGTATCAAATTAAAAATAATGATTTCTTCTTCCTACATATGTGTGAAAAACTCTAATAAAAAATTAAATTGAAAATATAACTTGATTGACGCAATTCAAAGAAAAAATAAAAACTTGAATTTCATAACAATAATTCTATTGGTAAGATTTTAAGACCTAAATGTTGATTATTATTCGGTAATCTCTATTATATAAATCAAACTCTTCACTTTAGTATTATTCAACGATTGAACTTGATACACAAATTCTTACACTATATCTGAGCACAAAGTTTCTTCTGCTTTATATTTCCTTCTCTCAATTATATATTTGAATAATGGTGAACAAATAGCAAAAAAAAAACCAATGAAATATTAATTTATGAAAAATATATTATAAATAATTATAAATATGTATGTTTGAATCATATTTTTTTTGTAACACTGTTGAATAACTAGTTGAGAAAAAAAGCGTTAATATGACTATAAACACAAATTTTATATGTCTGTAAAATAGAATGAAAAGATGTGAACAAATGATAATTTTATTAATATCAAACTTTGAGTATAATCTCTAGTATATATGCACTGATTCAATCTCCAAGAATGATTTTGATTTTTCTTGAATCAGGGTCTCCGGGCTTGATCTCCTTCAAGTATGGGTTTTAGAACAGAACGACTTTGATGCTTGTTCTTCTTCTAGGTTGGATGATTTAATTTGGATGTATAGATTGGGAGAGTTTCTGAACTCTGGAGCAGCTTTCTCTCTCTTTTGTTTTTAGTATTTTGTTTTTCTCCCTAACAAGTGAAGAGGAGAACTCTATTTATAAAGTTAGGAGAACCTTAGGATTTTCACTTATCTGCCTCCTAGGCCTCATGGACATAACCTACTTAAGAGTCCAATTTTCATTTAATGAGTCAATATCCAACCATAAATAAATTAATTAAAATAAGCTATGTTTAATAATAAGCCCAAATTAATTAATTTAGATGATCACTCATTAATAAAAGTCGATATTTGACTTTAAAACTTTGGTGGGTCAATTAAATGTGTGACGTGGCATATAATAAAAAATTTTATGCCTACAAATTTCCCTTCGAGACTGTATCACATACACGATTTTGAGTGTTTTGATAGTGATTAAGTCTCATTTTTTTTAAACATATTTTAGCCCATGACCATATTGTCTTAATAGAGCTTGTAGGCATAAGTTTTTTTTATTATGCCACGTCACACATTTAATTGACCTATTAAAGTTTTAAAGTCAAATGTTGAATTTTATTAATGGGTGATCAACTAAATTAATTAATTTGGGCTTATCACTAATTAGGCCTACTTTAATTAATCATCTATTGTTGGGTCATTGACTCATTAAATGAAAATTGGACTCTTAAAAGACTTATGCCCACGAGGCCCAGGAGGCAGAATAAGTGAAAACCGTAGGGTTCTCCTAACTCTATAAATAGAGAGCTCTTCTTCATTTGCTAGGGGAGAAAAACAGGAGACTAAAAGGGAGAAAGAGAAAGTTGATTCACAGTTCATAAACTCTCCCAGTCTGCACATCAAAACCAAATCATCCAACCTAGAAGACGAACGACAAGCATCAAAGTCATTATGTTCTAGAAACCATACTTGAAGGAGATCAAGCATGGAGGCCTTCATTCAAGAAAATCAAATCATTCTTGGAGATCATCAATGGATATATATTATTAGAGATTGTACTCAAATTTATATTTAATAAGATTATCATTTGTTCACATCTTTTGATTCTATTTTGCAGACATCTAAAATTTGTGTTTACAAAATTTTGGCATGCCCGGTGGGACAATCTATACCACTCATCTCTTTCTCCAAACAAAGTTCAACTCTTTTCCTAGCAATGACACCAAAGAAAAACATCTCTCATTTTGATGTGGAGAACACTGATCAATTCCAGCGGAGATCCATGACTTTGGGTGATTTTATTTGATGATGTAACCCTTGGTTTTCATACTAGGGGTACGACGTTTTCAGGAGTGCTAATTCCAACTTGCGAGTGACATCTATACCTACCAAATTTAGCACTAAAATAGGTGTTTCATCCACTTCAGAATTACCGATGTCACCACTTTTCTTTGGAGCGCGTGAAGTTGTTGTGCTCCATTCAACCCTTCACACATGAGAAGTCAGACGATGCTCTGTTCGCAGGGTTGTCCTCGAACCCCCTCTTCAAACCATTGAACGTGATCGACGATGATGACAGTAGTAGTGGTTCCTCCCCTTCATCACATCCGTCAATTCTGCATTTGTTCAAAGCAATTCAAGAACCCGATGTTGCAACTGTCATGGTACATGAAGCCAAAACACTTGAAGAACAATTAGTCGAAATGAAGAATCTCATCCAAAGGATGACGAAGGATGGAGAAGAAAAAGATGTCAAGATTGATGCCTGTAGAAGAAGCTTGGAAAACGCCATAGTGAAAGTGATTCGGACGCCAACACCGATCGAAGCCGTGGATCCAAACATAGCTCAAAGGGTGAAAAGCCAGAAGTGATTCATTAACTGTTCAAAGAATCCAGGATATGATAGCCAGTGCGCTCAAAATGCAATTGGTTGGAGATTCTCAAGGCAATCATCGTTATATAAAGCCATATACCAAGAGGATTGACAAGACACTAGTAGAGAAAGGACGCTGGAACCCCTATTTGCGTTGGACATAGGTCTGACGGCATAGTTCTCGATGCAAATGACCAATAAATGATCTGCGTCGTACGAGGAAACAACGCAGATCTTTAAGCCATTTGCATCGCACACAGCACAAGATACGACGCAAATGACCCTCATGTAGACATACCAAGAGAGAGCCATCTGCATTGCACCTTGTGCACTGTGCGACGCAAATAACTCTCCCAAGGCACCAGCAGCAGCTGGGCTAGCAACGCCATCTTTGTCACACCTTGTGCATTGTGTGACGCATATGGCTCCCCCAAGGCACCGACAGCCTGGCCTAGCAGCGCCATATGCATCGCACCTTCTTCCACAAGCGACGCAAATAGGTAGCATCTGCATCGCATGTTGCACTATGTGCGAAGCAGATGTTTGTTTTTATTTATTTTTTGTTTTTTTCCAGCTTTTTTTGTTGGTTTTTTTTCCATATTACTAAACCTCATGATTCAAAACTACACGGACATTTATACTAATAATTGTGAGCGAAAAATTCGGCAGAGTCTCCTTTGTAATTTGGACAACCCAAGAAATCGTTGGGAAAAATTTATATATAAAAACAAAACCTGTTTCAATACATCTCAAACAATCTCAAATAAGCAACTAATGTTGCAATCAACCAATTTAATCAATGTTCAACATACTACAAACACTAACAAATTAGTTTGTTCCTTGCTCTTCGATGACCCGTACAAAGTATTGCGCAAAAAGTTCTTTGATTTCGTTCATATCATATATGAAGTACGGCTCAAGACTTGAAGGAAAAGCCTATAAATATGTTAAATTAGTTGATAAGCTTTAAAATTATATAAGTATAAATAACGGATTTACAACATACATATACCTCATGCAAATTATTTGAATCATAGTGAAGGCGGGTGATTAAAAGCATGTATCTCATCACGAAATAACCGCATTCATCTCATCCCGTTTGTTGAGCACACTACACCAAATATAATATATATATATATATATATATATATATATATATATATATATATATATATATATATATATATATATATATATACACATATATATATTAGAATCGGAAAAAAAATACTAAATAGAATTATAAAATGTGTATCAAATACAAAAACATAAGAGCTTTACCCACATAGTTATCCAAAACAATATAGTTCCTTTTTTGGATCCTTCAAGGCACGTTAATTTTGTATATGCACTAAGTACAAAAAATTTGTAACAATAAAAGAATTACTACAAACATTTATAAATGATTTAAAATATCACAAAATACATGTGAACTTAGCAACATATATATATAACAATTATTAACTTACGTATTCATCGGTATCTTGATAGCTAAGGATTTATATCTTCGAAGCGAATCAAATATATATACTATTTTTTTGGATAGACAAATGACAAGAAGAATCCAATGTTCCCTAAGGCATGAAACAAAATGTGATGTTCATATATAATACTACAAGTTCATAAAGATAAAACAAAGTAAAGATTAGCTTAACTAATATACTTTTCAATGTACGGGCATATGATGTAACACATTTGTCGATTCACTTTCATTGAATTTGCAGTAGTTGATCACAAGATTTGGTTGATTACGTATTATGGTATCCAAAATCATACTTGGACACATGAAACCAATATTTGCATCTCCATGTTCCTCAATCTCATCTGCCAAGTACCTACATTCCAAATACTTATAGTTAGGAGAAACAATAATAAAAATAAATATCAATTTTAATTAGTTTAGAGTTTGAGAAATCTCACATCATAAATACATGCAAAATGGATACATTAAGCCATTCTCCCGTGAGAAATTGAAAAACATCTTGTCGCGAGAGAATGATGATCATCTGATCACTATCCTAGTCGAAGACAGTACCCTTACTAACTTCCATAGTAAAAAACTCATCTGCGAGTTTTTTTTGCAAAATAGTCAATGCATATCCATGACAATATCAGACATATCCTCCAGTGACAAGTCAAAAAAAGGATCTACGTGTCTGTGTGCAGACTCGTCGGTGCAAGGATTAATATCAACTATTTTTTTTTCTTCTTATTCATCGCACCTTCTTTAGGTATATGTTCCTAATTCAATTCAACTCCTTTCTAATTCATATTATATATAATATAAAGATTACTTGGTATATATAAATGAAGATTTCTTAGTATCTACATTTAGAATTTTTATTATATAAATCAAAATGCTAAACATAAGTTACCTGATTATCTGAGACTAAAAATACCAACTCTTTCGGCCATTCTATGAATGAACCCTCCAGCTTGACTGAGTTTCATGATGAATGGAGTAGCTAGGGGAACTAGAGCATCTACGTGCTCTACAAATCAACACTCACTTTCACGTCGGTAGAATGTGATGATGACTCCTTTCGTGGATGAACGGTACCCTCAGCTACAATGATCGATCCTGAGACATCCGCTAATGCCAAACGACATGGAACTTGACTCTTAACATTCAATGAGAGAATAATGTCATTAATTAAGTGTTTTAGAAGCATAATATCATAATCTTAGAACATATATAAAATAAATATATACTTGCAAGTTCACAGATGGATCATTGCCCCTTAAATGACAACTACTAGGAGCGATTGGAGTGTGAGGATCTTCCCTTGTTTGATTTGGTACTTGAATACCTAATTGCGCCGCAAAAGCCATGAACCTTTCTTGAACTAATGCATCTATCTTCGAGTTCATCTCTTCCATTGTTTGTTCTCTAACTCTTTGGCTTACTCTAGCCTCTAACGCATGCATCTCCTCATCATCCATGCCCCTATCCTTGCGAGCAGTACTGCTCCAATCAGGATCTCCCCAAATAGATGTAATCCCAATACCACGCCCAACTGTTAACACACGCCCAAGACGGTGTTTCCTCTGCAGAGCACGTGATATATCATCATCGATATGACCTGGAACAAACTCTCCTTCATTTTCTTTCCTTTTCCAATCATCATGCGTCCAATTAAAAAAATTCGTATGATTAGTAGAATACGAGTAATTAGACAAGAAAATATTATAAAATTTGAAGAATGCTTACAATGGACTCTTTTATCTTTTGTGCTTCTTCATTAGGGAAGAAAAAATTTCCATCCTTATCTTTTTTCGTATTGCGAGAAGCCATGGCAATGTTCGATCTGACAAGGAGAAAAACACTGATGATGTAAAGGAGTCAAAAGATAATGCTTTAGAGGATGAAGGGATATACCCTTTGAGTTTCCAAACGAGATTCATCTTCGCATATGACTTTTGACCCAAAAAATTAGGATGCTTGTTAGCAGTCTGAGACATTCTTGCCTTTTCACTTTTAACCTAATATAAGATTTAGTAACTAGTCAATATTAGATAACCAAATCATTATATAATTTCATATGATTGTAACGTACATATTACATACCTTAAACTCCTTAGAGCTACATTTTTTCGCAAATTGGTCCCAGAGATCTTGCGTGATGATAGAGTACGTACGGTGGCGTATCATTGTTAGCCCCCTTCCTTGTTTTTGTGATCCATCTAGTCACCAATCTTGACTTGAAATCTCTCCATCGCTTATCACAAGTAGTCAGGACATCTCGTCTCTTCCTCGCATCCTCTTCTAGTCCAAACTCTCTATTCAATATACAAAAATAAACCAATAATACACGATTAGTATAATAAACATGATCTCAATTATATTAAGAGAATAAGGTTACTTACTTTAACATCTTCCCATAAAGTCTTCTTTATGCCTTCTGGAACATCATCCTAACTGTCGTACAAGATAGACACTTTGCTTCTACTGATTTCACCGCAATGTGTCTTTTACGCACCAGCATACTCCCCAATCGGACGTATCAATCATCCCACTGAAGTACTCTTTGGACGCCAGGTTTGGAATGTATCCCTTTTGTAGGACCTCTTGATCTGCTCACTTTTTTCTTCCTAGCAGCTCCATCAGTAATATTGGGCTCAGATGCATCACACATTATCTCATCTTCCATCACTACATCTCAAACCAAATACATGTTAGATTCATTAATAAAGTAGTAAAAAATTATTTTATCAAAGCACAAAATATATAACTAAAGATTTTAAACATTAGTAGTTGAGTCAATATTACATAATTTACCTATTAATCAATTTTTTTTCTTTGACAACGTAAAATCCCTCATTATGGTCTCGACGAATGTAAGTTGTGTCTAGATCATCCCCTAATGTACTTGGAATGACTATTGACGAAGCAATGACTTCATTGAATTGTGTATCGTACTCTTTTTCATCGTGTACATCATCAATTGCAAGTATTCTCCTTTTTCCTTCTATGACAACAAACCATTTTGAATCGGTAGGGTCAACCATGTAGAATACTTATTTTGCTTGTGATGCCAATATTAAGTTATCTTCATGATGGCCTAACCGGCTGAAATTGACTAATGTAAAAAATCATGGTCATCCTTCTTTACACCACGACGAATATCAACCCACTTGCATTGGAAGAGCGGAATCTTGAAGTTAACATAATCAAGTTTTAATATCTCTTCAATGAAGCCATAGTAAGACTTCATCGTCTCAACAATCGTTCTATCCCTTTAACTTTTATACTCTGATAAAAAAGCCCCCATCGTAACACCACTGTTTTGCATCGTGGATTTGTCATCTTGCCGTTAGTTGTAAAATGTATAACCATTGATGTCATACCCTCATAGGAAAAACTTGCTCTTTACCCATATGCCAACCTAACGTATTCAATATATCATTTAGGAGTATCAGATAATTGGTTCATAACTCGTTCTTTAAACCAATCAACGAACGTCCGATTATGCTCAATCATCAAGTCACGTTCATTTCAATGATACTGAACACTAAGCACAGTCATGTGCTCATCTAAGTAAGGATGAACTTGTTTCAGATTTTAATACAATCAATTTTGCTTTCCTTTTCAATTCTCCATCAAGATACAATCTTTTTCTCCTAATGGTACCACAACCATCAAGCCTTCCTTCATGTCTAGATTTTGACAATCCAATTGCTTGTGCACGTGCTAAATAATAACTTACATATTCAAATACTTCCTCACGCCTGTTCTTTGGAATACTTGCTTCTGGTCTAGCTGGATTCATCACTTTACCCTTCAGAGTACCCATATGTCTTTCAAAGGCCACATATACCTTCATACAAGGGCCCACAAAGTTTAAATTTCTCGGACAAGATGAATTATCAAATGAGGCATGATGTCAATGAACAATGGTGGGAAGTACATTTCAAATCGACACATCGTCTCTATTACATCGACTTGCAAGTTATCTAGAGTATTAGGATCAAACACCTTGCTAGAGATAGTTCTGAAAAAGAAACACATTTGTGATCGTATATCTTACTTGGGAAGGCAAAATTCCTCGTATTGCAACAGGTAGTAAATGCTGCATCAAGATATGACAATCATGAGATTTCAAACCAATGAGTTTCAAGTCCTTCAGTGAGACAAGGTTTCGAAAATTTGACGAGTATCCAATAGGAACCTTTAACCTATGCAGGAACTCACAAAATCTGGTTTTCTCCTTCTTAGACAAAGTGTAGCAAGCTGGTGGAAGATAATAGCGTTGTCCCCGCTCTGAGGTGCTAGTTCTGGTCTGCCCATTTAGCCATGTCTTTCCTAGCTTTAACTCCATCCTTTTTCTTCTTGGGCATAATCAATAATGTTCCGACAATGGCATCACAAACATTTTTATCAATGTGCATTAGATCAAGACAATGCCTAACTTCTAAACATTCCCAATGCAGAAGGTCCCAAAACTTAGACCTTTTCTTGTATAAGTTCTTTGTAGACACTTTTGAAGGGCTTTCCAAACATTGTTTCAATATCCTTTACCCGCTTAGAAACCTCTTTTCCACGTAAGGGTATAAGGGCTTCTCTCATCTCCACTTTTCCGTTGAACAACCTTTTCTTCTTACGAAATGGATGATCTAAAGGAAGCCATGTACGATAATGCAGGTACACATGCTTCCGACAATGATGTAACCGCTCATCAATCATATCCTCATCACAAATAGGGCATGCCTTTGCTCCTTTAACTGTATCCGCTGATAAATTCCCATAAGCTGGGAAATCATTAATCTTGCAAAATATCATGGCACGCAATGTAAAGTCAGTTTTCACATACATCGAAACACCTTCATCCCACAACAATTTCAGATATTAAAGGAGTGGGTCAAGATACACATCTATGTCGTTTCCGGATTGCTTAGGACCCGAAATAAGAAGCGATAACATAATAAATTTTCGCTTCATACACAACCAGGGAGGGAAATTATAAATTGTCAGTAGAACCGGCTAAGTGTTATGCTGGGTACCTAGTGTGCCAAATGGGTTCATCCCATTTGTACAAATTCCAAGCCTAAGATTTTGAGGTTCTTTACCGAAATCGAAAAACTTTCGGTCGATATTTCTCCATTGCGGAGAATTGGCCGGATGTTTAAGCATCCCTTCTTTCTTCCTCTCGTCCGCATGCCACCTTAATAATTTACCATTATTTTCATCCGAAAATAAACGCCTAAATCTCGGAATGATTGGAAGATACCAAAGAACATTCGCCTGAGTTTCTTTCTTTCTCATTCCCTCATTATTAGTCTCCTTTATCTTGTATAGAGACTTCCCACAACTAGGACACTCACGCAAATCCTTGTACTCGTTTCGATACAACACACAATTATTTTGACATGCATGTATCTGCTCATATTCCATACTTAATGGACACAACAATTTCTTTGCCTCGTAGGTAGAGTTGGGCATTTCATTCCCTTCGAGTAGCAATTCTTGTAAAAAAGTGAATAACTCACTTAGAATTTTATCTGTCCAACTATGCTTCGATTTCATATTGAACAATGTGAGGATGCCAGAAAGTTTAGTGAAATTTTTACACCCCGGATACATAGGTTTGTCCGCTGCACTTAAAATACTATCATATACATGCGGACGATCGGTTCCTTCATCCTTTAAATTGTGCAACATCTCATCTACCCTATCATTCTCATCATCTACCCTATCATTCTCATTATCATCCTCTCCTTCAACCTCAACCTCAACCTAAGTGTGATCAACATGCAAATCATCATACAAGCTAGTGGAGCTCATACCCTGATCATAAAACTCTCCATGCCATGTCCACCTCATATAGTTACTCTTCAACCCATGACGAATCAAATGATCTTTAATTTGATCCACATCACGATACCCCCTTGAGTTATTGCAATCACAACAAGGACACAAAACTAACTTTGACCCATTTTGCGACTTATAGAAATGTCTCCGAAATCCGATTACCATACATCCAGTTTCGATCCATATTCATACACTAGAGACACCAAATAATTAAGAACACAATCGATCACTTCCACTAGTAGAATAATTGTCTATTGTTGCGGTTTTACACATACGCAACAATATATCATGTAAAAAGAAAAGGAAAATACAAAATAGACATATTGCTGCGGTTTTGGCTAGAAACCGCAGCAATAAATTTCAACGGGAAAATTTTCAAACTTAAGTTGACTTTCTGACCAGCTCTATTGCTGCGGTTTTCAGCCAAAACCGCAGCAATATATTAAAATATTACTTTTTAATTAATATTTAAACCTATTGCTGCGGTGCCTTAAAAAAACCGCAGCAATAGACTGTTTTAAGTAAACAATGCGCGCGGCCCAATTAGGGTTTTGTTCCTCTTCATCAGCCTTTTAAGTAAAAATAATATTTCTCTCTCTCATTTCCTTCATCAGCCGTTTAGGATTTTTTTTTCTTTCTCTCTTCTCTCTCTCCTCTCTCATTTCCTTCATCAGCCGTTTAAGAATTTTTTCTCTCTCTCTCTCTTCTCTTTCTCCTCTCTCTCTCTCCTATCTCATTTTCTAAAAATCTCCGTCGCCCGTCTCTTCACTCGATCTCGCACGACGACGACGCACATCTTGGTTGTCGAATCGGCTCGCCTGAAATCTCGATGGTCGCACATCACTTCTAATGCTCGTCGTCACACGTCTCGGTGGTCGAATAGAAATCTAGGTGGTCTAGGTGGCCGAGCGAACATGATTTTAACAAACCACAACAGAAATCCCACTCGTTAGATCTGAGCGACTCATCATTCCGATTAGAGTTTTTTTTTTCATTTTTTTTCCTTTTTTATGTTTTATAGTTAGGTTTTGTTAGAAGTTTTTGATTTTTTGTTATTTTTTTGATGTTTTTTTATTTTTTAGAATTGATATTATGTTGGAGGTTTCTATTTTTTTGTTATTTTTGTGCCATAATTTTTCTATTTTTTTGGTTTATTTTTCGATCATATTTTTTCCGTTTTTTTGTTAGTATTATATAGATTTTTTTGTATCTTTAAGTTTCTATGTAAGCACATCTTGATTACTTCTAGTTCGTATTGTTTGATGTTTGTAATAAATTGTTATCTTTCGAATTTAATGGTAAAATAATTTTTTTTGACTTACACCTGTACCTATTGCTTCAGTTTTGGCTAGGAACCGTAGCAAAATGCCTATTTTTTATTAAGAAATACAGCATATTGCTGCGGTTCTACCTAGAAATGACAGCAATATGCTTTATGAATCTGATATAAAATAAATATATATCTGCTGCGTTTTTACCCAAAAATCGCAACAATATATTAATTACCTATTGCTGCCCCCTTAATTGCTGCGCGGCCAAAACCGTCGCAGTAGACAACTTAATGACCGCAACAATACGCATTTATTCTACTAGTGATCATTCAAAGTGGCTTATCAAATGCAGTCATGACCATTTGAGTCCTTATCACTCCAACCTAACCCATCCTTGAGTTTCTCATCTCATTAGCGAATGAATATTTGGTTTTCAATTTTAAGAAAAATCCGACAGCACTTCCCTGCAGTTCTCTAAGTACACGATGAAGATAGTAGTTAAACTATCAACATATATACCCAGAGAACGCTTAGGGAAATGAGCGGGATCTTACTTAGAATCGAAAACCAAGCATTCATTCACATCCTAAGTGAGATAAGAAACTCAAAGACAGTCCCAAACCAGGGACTATTCAAGACTTACTCCTAATGAGTAAGCCTCGAACGAGTATCTAGGAAAATGATGCACATTATTGCAATTAAACAGCACAAATCAATCCATTCCTTAGATTTCCCTCCCACCCTATTAAGGTATGTCCATATAGGTTTGGTTATAATTCAACATATACTTTACCAATCACATAACCAAACAATTCACATATACTTTTCCAATCATATAACCAAACAATTCCTTAGATTTCCCGACCCCCACCACATATAGGTTTGGTCGTAATTCAACGTTATAGAGACTAGTAAAACAAATCCACAAATCCAAACTAATGGTTAAATTAATGTAAATTAGAAAATAAAAAAAGGTATAATACATACCTTCGCTCTCAAGGACTAGCGAAGACAAGCACTCCGACGTGAGCTTGGAGAACTGGCAAACCACAACTGAAGTACAATGTAAACGAGTGGCAAAGTGAGAGAATGCATGATTATTAATGTAAATCAATATATAAAAATTTCAAAAACAACACAAAAATTACATACGTTGCCGGTGTGCGGCGAGTCGGACGCAAGCTTTCGCCAGCAAAGTAGGCGTCAGCCGAGAATGAGTGTGCGACGAGTGGCATTTATGCTAAAATTTGTCTCTTACGACAGAATTAAAGTTTCGGACGATTTAACCAGATTATGAAGATGACAATGCAAGGAATGAATGCAATGGGGATCAAAGAGATGAACACACAAAGATGGTGACGTGGAAAACCTCAATGAAGGTGGTAAAAACCGCGGGTGGATATGGATCCACCAATCTACTATTGTTGACCGTTGCTACAGATTAGTGACAATCGTTACAGCTTATGCATTCTTTTGCCCTTAGTACAAAAAATGTCCAATAGTCTAGTCTAATGATACTCGTTTTTCTTTTGTACGTCCTTTACCGTATTTTTCTCCTTTGGCCTTTTCCAAATGAATGCACTATTAAATTTCTAAATTATTACAATGGTAACGGTCCCTTGATTATAGGAGATCTTCCTACCCATACCCCAATGACAAAATCTTCTTTCCTTTTTTTATGTAATTTATTTCCATCAACGGCTATCTTGGCTGAATAAACGCCTCGCTGACCTCCTTCCCTTTTTAGACGATCAGTTACAGGTTTCTGACGTCTTGGTCTTCGTGTTCTTCTCGTAGCGTCTTAGTGTCAAAGTTCCTGCGTCACTATGTCAATGTCAACCTGCAAAAATCAGCTTTAAGAGTTTGCCCCCAATTGTCGAATCGGGGTAACACAAAAACCATGAGACAATTGTTATAAAATCAAAGAATCAAACGAAATATCTTCAATGTAATCAAGATACTTTGGCCCAAAAACAATAGAAAAAATCTTGCACGACAGGTATAGAAAATATCCTACGGAGATACTTAACAAAAAAGAAAGGGAATTCATAAGGCAGCCCAAAGGTCCCAAAAAGGTAGTTTTTTTTTTTATAAAAAAAGTGATGTTAATTTCTAACCGTTGGCCAAAAATGATGATTGCCTTTGGAGATATAAATAACGTGGGCGGTTAAAAATTTCAATCCACCAAATTTTTCTCTCTCTAAAACAAGATCATTTCCATAACTTCCATAATTCTCTCCGCTGGGAAACTGATCTCTAGCACCAGGTATATTTCTACTTTTCGTCCGTTAGTTTCTTTAATTCGCACTTTTCCTTTCTTCCTCAATTGCATCCATGGCAGCTAGTAGGCGTAGCATTAGGACGTTCGTAAAAAACAAGGAAAAATCGAGAGGTAAGGAGAAAGTTGTAGAATAGAGAAGCGAAAATGAGGACGAACAATCGACCATGTCAGAAGAAGACATGCTGAGGTTTTTAGAGTTAGGAAATTTGCCCGACAACATAGTTATTAGAAACGCAGAGTCGGACGAACCACCAGAAACATGCCCCACCACCTGGGTGGTACTTTACGAATACCCTTTCAAAATAGGCCTGAGACTCCCCTTCACCCCCCTAGCCAGAGACTTAATGCAGATCTACCAGATCAGCCCTGGGCAGATAATGTCCCAAGTCTGGCAAATCCTAAGCGTCGTTGACAGAGTGATGGCGTTGTGGGATGAAGCCTTTACTCTGCACGACCTCCTGCTCTACTATGAAATTAGGGTTAATGCTAAAAATAGGATAGCCCTACATGCAAAAGCGAGACTAGAACCTTTGGTTGGGGGAGTTCAATCAAACGACAGAGGGTGGAAGAACAGATATGTGTTCGTGAAGAAATCATCGCTAGGGAAGCTGGAAAATCCCTGATTGGCGGCTCGAAACTGAAGGTTTGTTTAATTTCAGTCCTTTTTTCTTTTGTGTCGTGTCATTAACACTACTCTTACATCGTTTCTTCTGCAGGTCTGAATCCAAAGTTATTGACGCACCGTGACGAATCTCAGAGTCTCTGCAACAAATTTCTAGAAATATCAGAGGAAGACAGACAGTTTAGACGAATCCTATTCGCTACCCAAGACAGCTGTTCATCCATGGCATCTGGTAAGTTTGCCTTTTCTCTCTGTTTTTGGTTATAACGTCGTCAGAAAAATTTACTTACTGACTAAACGTTTTCTGACAGGTTCATCACAATCGCGTCCTAGGGGGAGTATGGACAGTCAGGCGCTAGCGGAAGTGCTGTGCAAGCGCAAGAGGGAATCCTCTATTGACGCTGTCTCTTTGTCGACGACGTCGACGAAAAAAGATACCACAGTCGTCGTCCATCTGACCGACGAACAAGATGCTGCGTCTAAGACGCGCAGGACTGATTTCCTGGCCCCTCCTGACAAGGGTGGGCCATCATACACTGTGACCGTCCCCAACGACTTTATGTCATTGGACAGGTCCATATGGCCAGAGGCTCACAAATTTCTTTTTCCTAGTGCTGCGGAAAGGATAAAGGAACACACTCTCCCCCGCATGATGTCAGATGGGTTAGAGCTCTTATTCCAGGTATAGTTACTCAATTTTAATTAAAGACTTTGCGACATTTCGACAATTATCTATAACTACCAACTGACACGCATTCTCCATTTCTTCATACAGTCATCCCAACATCTCCTTATGGCGAAGAGGGAGATTTCATCGTTGCTAAAGGATCACTTGTCCATGAAGCAAAGGGTTGACAAAGCCAAGTTGGACGTGAAGTCCAAGGAATCTGAAGTGGAATCTTAAAAGCTGATTATGAAAAAGATGGAGGAGACTCTGAAGAAAAATGGAGAGGAGTTGGAGCTAATAAAGGAGAAGGCGACTAAGTTAGAAGAGTCGTCGCGTCAAGAGATCACAGACTTCCAGGCGGTCATTGACGCCCAAAAGAACGACCTTCTCTTGCTCGAGACTGAAGTAACTACTAGGGTCAGGGCAAAGTTCATGCATCAGTTTATAATGAAAAAGACGGCATCATGGACACCACACAAAGACATAGACCTCAACCTCCAGTTTATGGGATCTATGAAGGACTTAATGGATGAGGACGAGTTAGCCGCGACGGCAGACTCTCCACCAAAGATGGACTAGAGCGCTCCGTCCTGTGCTGGCTTTATTGCGTCGGACATGCCGCCCGACCCTGAGACCGAGAAAGAATCCCCGACCGTCCTACCGTCACCTGTCGCATCGCCAGAAAAGAAGACTGACGAGAGCTTGGACGCTTAAACTTTTAGTTGCTTTCTCGTATGCCTTTTTATGTTGGTTCCTTAAAACTTTATCAAACATTGCTTTGGGTCAGTCAAGGGAGTGACTCTTTTTTCTGTACTTTTGGGTCACCTATGGGGGTGACCATAACTTTAACAATTATGCTTTTGGGTCGCCCATGGGGGTGGCCATAACTTTGATTACTGTTAACTCTGACAACTGTGTTTTTTTTATCTTATGTTTTTTGCTTGTGCAACATGCGTGTGTTTCTGTCGTTATATAGACGTTTCTAGGGCATAATCAGGCGCTTAGTAAGCCTTCATTGGTCGCTCAGACGAGACATTTGGACTTAGCAACTTAGAATACATATGAGAAACATATAAATACTTACATACGTCTGTCAGAAAAATAAATGAAGCGTCGCAAACAATTGTGGTTTGAGTGGCAATGCCTCTGTCGTATTGTTTTGCTGGGGTAGGAAAAAATTGAAAGACTTTGAATAGTGACAACCGTCATCTCTTGTTTTACTGTGTAATAAGATGTAAGTCTACTCATCGCGTCATAAACACCATCGCAACGTTATTGGAACAGATGGGAATGACTTTCCCGAAAGACAACATCACACAGTGAGAGAACATTAAGGTCGCTAACAGTTAGCGATGCAGACATGATGACAGTATTGTTTACTCTTTTTTTCATAATATGGAGAAAACAAAACGAATTACTTTACTTAGAAAAAGTATCGTTTGAGATGTGTGGCGTTCCAACTGCGTGGCACGAAGCTTCTGTCACGTCGGACCAATTGGTAGGCTCCATTGCCTATTACCTTACTAATTTGGTACGGTCCTTCCATTTAGGCCCTAGCTTCCCAGCGTTAGCTTCTTGTGTGTTTTGAAATACTTTCCTTAGGACCCAAGCATCTTCAACAAAGGATTTGGCTTGAACGTTTTTGTTGAAACTCCTTGTGACAATTTGCTGCTGAGCCGCTATACGCACCAATGCTGCCTCGCACAACTCCTCAATGGTATCCAAGTCGTTGACAAGCTCGTTGAAATTCCGCTGCTCCGTCGTTAGACCATATCTCGCAGTCGGGACGTTCACTTCTGAAGGCAGGACAGCTTCACACCCATATACTAATGAGAACGGTGTTTGTCCTGTCGCAGTGCGCGGTGTCGTGCAATTAGCCCATAAGATGGAAGGCAACGCCTCTGCCCATTTACCCTTCTTGGTTGTAAGTCGTTTCTTCAAGGTGTCAATGATCGTCTTGTTACTGGACTCAGCCCGTCTGTTGGCTTGCGGATATCTTGGCGTTGACGTTAACAACGTTAGTTCCATTCGTCACAGAAATGTCTTGTTTTATTGCTAATAAACTGCGACCCATTGTCGCATATTATTTCGGATGGAACACCAAACCTGCAAATTATGTTAGTATGTATAAAAGAAATCACTTCCTTGTCACGTACCACTTGAAAAGAACCTGCTTCTATCCACTTAGAAAAGTAATCAGTTAGTGCCAACATAAAGACCTTTTGACTCGGTTTTGGAGGTAACTTGCCAACTATATCCATACCCCATTTCATGAAAGGCCAAGGTGTTAAAGTAGGATGCAAAGTCTCACAAGGTTTATGCGTCATATGTGCGTGTCGTTGACAGCTATCGCACTTGGTGACATACCTTATCGCGTCTTTCTTCATTGTGGGCCAATAGTACCCCATACGCAAAGCTCTATTGGACAAGCTACGCCATCCTGAATGATTTCCAAATGTTCCTTCATGCAGGTCTTCTAAGACTTGCCGCCGCTGATCTTTTTCCAAACAGTGCAAATAGGGCCTTGCGGCAGATTTTTTGAACAGTACTCCTTGAATGAGCACGTATCGTGACGCTTTGAATCGAATTCTGCGCGCCTCTACTTTGTCTGCTGGGAGTACATCGTTAGTTAGATAGTCATAAAACGGTTTTGTCCAACTAACACTTACCTCCTTCACATCGGGGTTGCTCGTTACTGCGACGTTGCTTGCATCACTAACGACATCGTGGTCGCCTTGAAGTCGTTCAGTCATTGTCGCGACGATTTCTCCATCACCCCTAGCGACTGTAGGGTTTGCCAGATGGACTATAGGGACGGAAGTAAATGAAATGCCCCTTAAGGAGGATCCGAGGTTGGCCAACGCATCTGCCTGCGTGTTCTGTGCTCTTGGTATCTGCAAAATGTCAAACGGGTTAAATATTTTACTCTTACGCTGAGCTATTTCTAAGTACATAGCCATTTTAGAATCTTTTGCCGTGAATTCTCCCTTGACTTGGCTAACTATCAACAATGAGTCGCTGAAGACTTTTAACGCCTTCGCTCCCATGTCTTCTGCTAACGTCATTCCTGCTATAAGTGCTTCGTACTCGGCTTCATTGTTCGTTGCTCTGAACTCACAGCAAATGGCTCGTACTACCTTGTCCCCTTGTGGCGACTTTAGCACAACACCTAGACCTACACCACGAAAATTAGAAGATCCATCAACAAATAATACCCAAGGTTCGTGGTCTACATGGTTAACCTGCGCAACTTCATAATTTGCGAGCTTTTCTAGCTCTGGGCTAAAGTCCGCCACAAAATATGCCAAGGCTTGCGACTTAATGGTTGTTCTGGGATGAAACTGAATGTCGTACGCACTGAGCGCTATTGCCCACTTACTCATGCGTCCTGTCAATTCGGGACATCGCAAGACAGACTTAACAGGATAGTTAGTCATGATCATAACAGTATGTGTCTCAAAATAGTGCCTAAGTTTTTTAACAGCAACTACTATAGCCAAAATGAGCTTTTCTAATGAAGAATACCTGGTCTCTGCGTCTAGCAGAGACTTACTGACGTAATAGATTGGGAGTTGCTGACTTTCTGCTTCTCGCGTCTGGACAACACTGACGGACACGCCGCTCATAGCAAGATAAGGCTACAGAGTCTCTCCGTCGTTAGGTTTTGACAGCAGTGGTGGTGACGCTAGGTATTTTTTGAGTTCTTGCAGTGCATCTTCATGTTGCTGCGACCGATCGAAGCTTTTATTCTTCCTCAGGATGTCATAGAATAGGTGGCATCTTTCAGATGACCGGCATATGAAACGATTTAGCGCGGCTACACGACCGGTCAATTTCTGCACCTCTTTGACGTTCCTTGGAGAATGGATGTTGATAAGGGCTTTTATTTGATCCGGGCTAGCTTCGATCCCTCCTTGCATAACGACATACCCTAGGAACTTTCCTGTAGACACTCCAAATGTACACTTAGTGGGATTTAATTTCATGCCATACCTTCGTAGGACGTCGAAAGCTTCCGATAAGTGTTGGACGTGATCGCTTGCTTGTTTGGATTTGACGAGCATATCGTCTATATATACCTCCATGGTGTCACCCAATTGGTCTTTGAACATTTGGTTGACCAATCGTTGGTAGGTGGCACCTTCATTTTTCAAACCAAAAGGCATAACCTTATAACAATATAGACCTTTGTTAGTGACGAACGCCGTCTTTTCCTGATCGTCCGGATGCATCAATATTTGATTGTACCCAGAATATGCGTCCATGAACGTTAGGAGCTCGTGGCCTGCCGTCGCGTCAACCATCGCATCAATATGAGGTAGAGGGAACGGATCTTTGGGACACGCTTTGTTCAAGTCTGTGAAGTCTATGCAGACTCTCCACTTCCCGTTCTTCTTGCTCACGACCACGACATTGGCTAGCCAGTCCAGGTATTTTACTTCACGGATTTTTCCAGTGTCGATCAGCTTTTGGACTTCGTCATTGATGATTTGGTTCCTCTTGGGCGCGAATTTGCGTCTATTTTGCTTTTCTGGCTTGTAATCGGGATCGACGTTGAGTTTGTGTGTTATGACGTCGGGACTGATTCCTGTCATATCCTCATGGGAGCAAGCATAACAATCTTGATTAGCCTTTAAAAAATCAATCAACTGACCTTGTATGTCCTGCGACAGCGTCACTCCTATTCGAACGACATGATCGGGGATGGATGGATCGAGCATCACTTCATCCTGCTCACTAGGCGCGTCGGGCGCTGATCCATCCTTTAGTTGCTAAATGGCTGCCTTTGGAGGCTTGAGCGACGAGCTATAACATTCTCTCGCGGATTTCTGCTCGCCTTTTATTTCTTGGACGCCCCACTTGGTTGGGAATTTCAGCGTTTAATGATAAGTTGACGGGACGACCTTCATCTTGTGTATCCACGGGGTGGCGAGAATGACGTTATATGCAGACGGGCAAGCCACGACGTTGAATCTGGTCGGCAGGTTGACGCGTTTGGCTAATGTTGGCAACGTGACCTCTCCGACAGTGTGTTGGGCCTCTCCGCTGAAACCAACTAAAATAGTAGATTTTTTAGTAATATCTTTATCACACAACCCCATACCTTCGAGGGCGCTTTTGAATATGATATTAGCTAAGCTGCCTCCATCGACCAACACTCGCTTCAACAGGCAATTACTGACAGTCAAGGATATGACTAGTCCATCATGGTGCTCCACGTCGTAGACGTCGTCATCGTCAAAGGTAATTACCATCGCTTCCAGCTTGTGTTGTTCTGCTGACCTGCAAGATTTAAAAACGGCGGACGAGGGGGTGCCCTCTCTTGATAGCCTTTTGGCTGCGGAGTACGTTAGTCCACATACATCAGATCCAACATAAATAACATTAATTACCTTTACGTGCGTTGGTGACGCAGGCGGGACGGACTGCACATGATTCCTCTCGAAGGACGCTTTGCCTTTGTCGCTTAGGAGATCTTTGAGATGCCCCCTTATTGAGCATAAACGCGACCTCGTGTCGTAACGCAATGCATTCCTCCGTCTTATGGCCATGATCATGATGGAACCGACACCACTTTGTCTGATCTTTTTGCGCCTTTGGTCGGTCGCTCTTCCTTGGCCAACGGACGGGTGCTCCGATCTTGGTTCAGGCATTTACGACGCCTCCGACATCGACGGAGAATCCATAAGAATCGAGATCTGGGAAGGTTGGTGACTCCGTCCTTGCGTCATTACCTGCATTATCGATAACGTCAGCAACATTGTTTACCTGATTTGAGCGACTATATGGGTGGTTTCGCCAATTATTCTTCTTGGGGACGAAAGCCTTCAGGTCGTTGGGATTTTATGGTGCACGACGCGTTGATATGGTATTGAGGATGGCATCATCTTCTTTCAGCCTCACCTGTGCTAATGCTCGTGATTTGACTTCCTTGAACGTTTGACATGGATACTTCGTCAGACGATTGTAGAGTTTTGATCGCAGAATTAGGCCTTTAATGCTAATCATTTCTTTATTAAAGTGATTATAATAATCGCGAATAGATTCTTTAGGTCCTTGGACGACGCCATATAGGTCGCTCGTCTGCTTTTCTAGGTTGCGACTGCCTTCAAACATCTCATAGAACTTGTTGACTAGAGTGGAAAAATTGCCGATGCTTCCTGGCTTGAGGGATCCAAGCCATTTAAGGGCAGGACCAGTGAGCGTGGCTCCGAAATATTTGTACATACAGGCTTCCACCAGATGCCAAGGAATTGACGCTTGCCACATACGCTGCTTTTATTGAGCGACATGCTCGCCTAGATCAGTCGAACCGTCGTAATTGGCAGCGAGGACGGGTAAATTGAGCTTTTTGGGGAGCACGACCCTCACAATTCTTTCTACGAACGGTGACTCTGCATAGCCAGCAGGATGCTCCACGATGCTTGGCGTTGGAGCTCCGGGTAGCTGGGACATGAGCTTCATTAAGCGCCTATTCTGCCTTTCGATCATGATCATACGCTTCGCCATAGGATTTGCTTCTCCTTTGCCAGGGTCATTCTCTTCATTATTCACGGGCTCTTCATCCTCGAGCTCTTCGTTATTTTTGGGCTCGTCACCGTCTGAATCAGAGAAGTCCCTCATATAGGGGATGTCGTTCATATTAGCATGACGCCGACCTTTGAAGCTTTGGACGATGCTAACTCTTCTTGTAGTTTTTGGATCCTTTCTTGCGATGATGAGAACTCAGTAGCTAACCGCTCATTAGCTTGCTTCATTTCCAGCATCTCTGCTGTCATTTGATCATATTGCCTCTGCATTTCGTCGAGATTTGGTGTTTCTCCCATTTGATGTATTTTGAACAGTAGCTGGTCTGGTTATGCCCCACGGTGGGCGCCAAATTGTTTATGCTAAAATTTGTCTCTTACGACAGAATTAAAGTTTGGGACGATTTAACCAGATTATGAAGATGACAATGCAAGGAATGAATGCAATGGGGATCAAAGGGATGAACACACAAAGATGGCGACGCGGAAAACCCCAATGAAGGCGGGTAAAAATCGCGGCTGGATATGGATCGTCCACCAATCTACTATTGCTGACTGTCGCTACAGATTAGTGACAATCATTACAGCTTATGCTTTCTTTTGCTCTTAGTACAAAAAATGTCCAGTAGTCTAGTCTAATGATACTCGTTTTTCTTTTGTACGTCCTTTGCCGTATTTTTCTCCTTTGGCCTTTTCCAAATGAATGCACTATTAAATTCCTAAATTATTACAATGCTAACGGTCCCTTGATTATAGGAGATCTTCCTAACCATACCCCAATGAGAGAATCTTCTTTCCTTTTTTATGTAATTTATTTTCATCAACGGCTATCTTGGCTGATTAAACGCTGCGCTGACCTCCTTCCCTTTTTAGACGATCAGTTACAGGTTTCTGACGTCTTGGTCTTCGTGTTCTTCTCGTAGCGTCTTAGTGTCAAAGTCCCTGCGTCACTATGTTAATGTCAACCTGCAAAAATCAGCCATAACAAGTGGTAGTATGAGAGTGCGGCAAGTGGTAGTATAAGAGTGCGGCAAGTGTGCAGTGAGTGATAGTGCGACGAGTCGGCACCACTGGTGAGATGGCCGCAAGGTTTCGCTGGCGAAGTGAGCGGCAACCGAGAATGAGAATGAGGACCGAGAATGAGAGAGAGAGTGAGCGAGTGAGAGTGCAATGAGAAACAACGAAAATTGAGTGAGAGGGGTTGAGAATTCGCCAGAGAAGCGACAGTTGCCGAAGAAGCGAAGGTCACCGGCGCTCGCTGTCTCTCGCCAGTGAGTGTGAGCGAGGGTGATTGTCGCAGGAGAGAGAAATAAAGAGTGCAGTGTTTTGAGTTTTGTTAGGGAACGAAAATAATGCCGTTAGTGGAAGAAAATAATATTTGGGCCGAAGTGATTTGCGTCGGATGGGCATAAGGGTCCGACGCAAATTATCCTTTTTCAACGCACCCTCAATACGTGCGACGCAGACAGGGCCTCATTTTTTTTTCACTAGGATGCAGTGATGTGCGTCGCACCCTCATGATGTGTGACGCATATGGTCCATATGCGTCGCACATAATGAGGGTGCGACGCATATAGCTCGTACATGGTGCTTGTGCGTTGCTGTTTTATGTCGTACTCTGGCACGCATGCGACGCAAATTGGGTTTTTACGTCGTTTCCCTTGTAGTGCGACGCACTTGAGGGGAGCAAATCGTCCTTTTTCTACTAGTGAGATGAAAATGCCAAGTAGCTATCAACCTCTAAAATTTCAACAATTTGATGGCGAGGGCAATCTTAAGCAGCATATAGCACATTTTGTGGAGACTTGCAACAATGCTGGGACCATGAGAGATTTGTTGGTTAAGCAATTTGTTCGTTCCCTTAAGGGAATTGCCTTCGATTGGTACACAGATCTTTCACTAGAATCCATCAGTAGTTGGGACTAGATGGAGGAAGAATTCATGAACTTGTTTTATAGTACACGTCGTATCATAAGCATGATGGGATTAACCAAGACAAAACAATAATGGAAGGACGAGCCTGTTGTTGATTACATCAACTGTTGGTGCGCTCTGAGTATCGAGTGCAAGGATCGCTTGTCAGAAACTTCTGCTGTGGAGATGTGCATTCAAAGTATGAAATGGGATCTCTTGTACGTTCTTCAGGGTATAAAACTAAAAACTTTTCAGGAATTGGCAACACGAGCCCATGATATGGAGCTTACCGTTTCCAACCATGATGGAAGTTCTTCATAGTACAAGAAGGACAAGAAGGACTTCAAGAAGACTAATAAGCCATTCAAGAGTTCTGCAAAGGAGTCTTTTGCAGTCACCACTGCGTCTGCTCATGTGAACATTTCTACAAAACCAAAGAATGAACAAAAGAAAGGATCATTCACCAAGAATGGTAAGAAAGATAGACTCACATTAAAAGAACAGCAGGCTAAGAAGTATCTCTTCACATATTCTGACTTAGCAGGAATGTTGGAGGATTTGCTCGAGAAGAGGGAATTGCCGAGTCCAAGAGACCAGAAGAGGCGTGGAGAACATCTGATCAGAACTATTGTCGTTATCACCGTTTAGTAAGCCATCGTATCGAGAAGTGCATTACGCTGAAGGAGAAGATCATGCAACTTGCCAATAACAGGAAGATTGTCCTAGATCTCGATGATATGGCAGAGTCAAATCATGCTTAAGTCACTTTGGAATCTTTCCCATCCAACGACCAAAAGAAGCAAATGAGATCATTCAGTTCGGAAGCTTGGAGCCAGTCATGGTGGAAGTGGTGGATTTGTCATGCACATCACATCATGAGTATTCAGATTTGGTTCCCATACCTCATGAAGAAGAAGAAGAAGAAGAAGAAGAGGAATGCTGAACTTTAGTCACAAGAAGAAAGCAGAAAAAGAAGGTGACGCCCGAGTCACAACCTCTTCGACAAAGAAAAAGACAACAAAAAAAGGAGACAACCCAGACGCTCGAAGGCGAAGAAGGAGACAAAACCAATTAGTAAATATGGTGTCTTACCTATTGATCTCCTTGAACAGGAAGCACGGATGCCCATCACCTTAGAAGAATTATTTCCTCAAGAATACTTCGGCGAAGTTTCAGTCAATATGGTGACCTGTGACGTGGTGGAAAAAGAAAAGGAGCAAAGTGAACAAAGTCATCTTCCCAAAGAATGTCTCAATCATGAGAAGGATCCTGTGAGAGATGCCACGATACTTGCATTGCTGGAAACAATCCCATTCCGCATGGGATGACGACAAGCTCTTTCCCTCCCAGAAGAAATGCGATTTGCTCTTGCACACGCCGTAGAAAATCCTACTCATTATACATCTAAGGAAAATATTGAGCAAGGAATTTATGATAACCATCCGGATCCATGTGCAGCATTAGCGTAGCCTAGGCAATCGAAAACAAAGGATCAACCGCATTCTTATTGATATAGGGTCCGCGGTCAATATCATGCCTAAGGCTACTATGGAGAAGTTGAAGATCACCATGGAGGATTTGTCCGAAAGCCGCTTGATGATACAAGGATTCAATTTAGGAGGTCAACGAGCCATGGAAATGATCAGAGTTGATTTGTCTATAGGGGAGATGATGGCAACCACAATCTTCCATATTATTGACTCAAAGACATCATATAACTTGTTGCTAGGGCGGCCCTGAATGTATGAAAATGGCGTTGTGGTATCAACCTTGCATCAATGCCTCAAATACTATAGAAATGGCAAAAGAAAGGTAAGTGCAGATTTGAACCCATTCTCTGAAGCTGAGTCACATTTTGCCGATGCGAAGTTCTATATTGAGTAGCAGGAACCTCAAGAGTTCATGCCAATAGATATTACATCTACGAGAAAGAGTGTCGTTGTCAAACAAGAGCCAATCAAGGAGGATGTTCGTTCAAAGAAACTTGCAGTAGAAGAGATCATAGTGATCAATGAAAACAAGGATGAGAAGGTCTTTTTGAAAGAAGACGAAGCCAAGTGTAGCTCGACAATGCCAGTGCTGCGCTATATTCCGATGTTCATGCATAAGAAAGGCCAATCTCCTTTTGCACAATGTGGGGTTGATGAAGCAAAAATGAAACCTATACCAAAGGAAGGTGAAAGAATACAAGCTAGTTCTGAAAGAATGACTTTACCAGTGCAAAAGATAAATAACTCAAAAATAACCAGCGTGCCACTTCCAGGGTTCGAGAAATCATCAGAAAAATGCCAAGTTCGAGAAAAGAAGGCTTTGACCCAGTTGCTTATAAGCATATGGAGAACTCTGGATACAGTTTTTCTCATCCGGAGCCTATGGGGAAGGTCATAGAAGCTAAACCTTATGGCCTCAATGAGATTCAGCAAAACCTTCAACAGCAAGGAGAGCGTGTTTTTGTGAAAAAAGTTGTCATAGGATTCATGGAATCTAAGCCAGTTAGAATAACAGCACAGCGAAATCCAATAATACAAGCAACACAGTACATTGCAGTTGAAGAGTTAGAGGAAAGTGAAGGAGAAAATACTTTGCCAATTGAAAGGCTAAAGTCGTATCGCCAAATCAAAAGTAATTTAAAGTCCTCTAACAAATAGTAGTCAGGGAAGTAGGGTTGAATCCACAGGGAAAAACACTGTTCTTTTCCTAATTGTTGATCAAATCTAGATTATGGGGAACGAATGTTGTTAGTTATTACGCTAAACTAGACAATAACTAAATCAAGAATATCAATAATAAAAAGCCTAGGGTATGGGTTCACCAATGAACAATAATTTCAGGATGAAGCACAACAATCAATAATTAATACTGCAGTTAAACAGGTTGGTTTTTTCTATCGAATCAAAATCAACCATAGAATGATATTAACAAGATCTCGCAATTCATCAATACCAAAACTACCTATTGAACCTAGCCTTAATATCAAGTTTATACCTCTCGACGCCTAACCAAATATTGCAATACTATTGTTGTAGCCTGAAAATCAACGGCTACCCTTATGACACATGGCACTATTTCAGCCCTACATGTGGCATTCGCTTATGCAAAGAAAAGTACAAAGGCCTGCAGGTTCTTTGGGCTAAAGTACACTTTTCTGAAGAAAAGGTGTACTGAAAAGCTCCCTTGTGGCCCTGAAATTGTACTTAGGCCCAATAAAGTAAAGCCTGATTCAGCTAAAGGGTAAAATGTATTGACTAATCAGCACTTGCCACGTGTCTTGATATTATTGCTCAGCCAATCAAATGCTCCCAAATTAGGGTGACATCAAGGTACAACAGTTATTTCAAACAGTATAAATAGTCCTTTAAATCAGGGGAAAGGTACGTTTTTTCAGAGCATAGTACTGTTATTCTGCCATAAATTCTCTCTCTTTCTCTCTCTACTTTCTCTCTCTAAAAGTTCCTTCATCTCCCTGATATCTGACTTAAGCATCAGTGTTGCACAAGTCTCCAAATTAAGAACCTGAAGTTGGGAATTGTTGTATTAGTTTACTAGTTTTACACTACGTAACATTTGGCGCCGTCTGTGGGAAGACGCAACAATGACGGATTGTCATTCATCCAATGTCGCAAGGAACAGAAGTTTTAGAGTTCAAGTAGAAGACACTGTGGACGACGAGAGGCCACCCCGTGGACGGGACAGAAGCCATGCTGCCGTCCATCTGGAGGGTAGGACTGTGACTCCAGTCATCCAGGAAAACCTTGATCGTCCGGTGACAGCTGGTCACTTGGAGAATGTCTTAAATGATTTCCAGGCTAGAATGACCGTTGTCATGGAAGAGCAGATTAAGAACAATATATTGTTCTTTCAGATAAGTCCAGGAGGAGAGGCAGCAGAGCCACTCAAAGGGAGGTCCCAAGAGGGTCGTCCAGGGACTAGCCAGCCACCTCGGCCAGAGTTGACCAGGCCGCTTTCCAAGGGAAAGCAGCCAGTGTTAGTGACTCCAGGAGGAAGATGGACTGGAGGCTGGTAGTCCGTCCAGGAGACAATATTCCCCTACCGGCCACAAAATGGAAACTGATGCTAGGGAATATATCTGGAAGCTAAGAGGGCGGCAGTCCAGCAGCGTTCAGCCTCTGGTTCCACTCCTTATATGAAGGATCCGTCATTGAGGCTCCCGTCCAGTACAGTAGGACGAAGCCATGGACCTTCGGCTTTCCAGCCAAGGCAAGAGAAAACAGTTTTGCAGCCCATGGTGTACAGGCGTCAAGCCTTAGCTAACACCTCTTCTAATCCGGTACTAAAGAAGTACTGCCGGGAGCACATACCCATTGAGGGTCAGGTTGGGGAACTCCAGATCAATTGGCCAACTCCTTTCTCGGTCAGAATTATGGAGTCCTTTCCTTTCCCAAAGGTTAAGCTCCCGACCATTGAGCCTTTCGATGGAACAACAGATCCAGACGATCATCTATCAGCCTATAAGCATCAGATGTATGTCCAAGGGGTGGACGATGCTACTTGGTGTAAGAATTTCCCAGCTACGTTGAAGGGAGTAGTTTAACAATTTGCCGCCTAACTCAGTGAACAATTTCACTGAGCTCAGTATCCTGTTCACTAGTCACTTTGTGGCTAATCGTCAAGAACAAAAAACAAGCATGCACTTGGGTAAGGTGGTTCAGGGTCCTAAAGAGGCCTTGAGAGGTTATGTGAAGAGATTCAACCTAGAAGCATTGATCCAGGATCTGAATGCGGGAGTGGCGTTTGACGCCTTCATCAGAGGTTTAAGACCAGGAAGCTTTAAGTTTGATTTGGTCAAGAAGAAAATCACCACATTGGCAGAAGCTTTGAAGGAAGCTGAAGCATTCATTCATGCCACAGAGGTTTGTGCTGAGGCAAAACAACCGGAGGTAAAGAAGGTGGAAGAGGCTATTCAGCCAAAAAAGAATCCGCCCAAAAAAGCTGAAACTTGGGCAATGACTTCTTTGACCACCTCGTCCAAGAGGAGTAGGCGGTCCGAGCCGGCAGCCTCAGTTGAACCTATAGAGTTCAACAAAGATCAGTATTCCATTCTTATGGAAATTAAAGATTAGCAGGAGCTAAAGGCGCCGGCTGAAATGAAGACGCCCTACCGTAACAGAGACAAAAGAAAGTATTGTCATTTCCACAAGTATTGTGGACATGAAACCAATGAATGCAAGCACTTGAAGAGAGCATTAGAAGATTTGGCCCGAAAGGGTAAGATGAACAATTATCTACCTTCGTCAGGAAGGAAATTCTAGAAAAGAGATAACCGTCAAGTAAGAAAGATGGATGGTGATAACACGGATGATGATGTTGTAATGGTCATTTCAGGAGGATTTGCGGCCGGAGGTCCACCCAATCGCGGCCACAAAACCTATTTAAGGGAACTCAGTCAGGTTATGCTCACTAACCAGGCCGAGTCTAAACCTTTCCCCAAAATAGTAGTCAGCGAGCTTGACCGAGGTAAGATAAGGACGCTGCATGATGACCCTCCTAGTTGTGGAAATGAAGATTGCCAACCTTAGGGTTAGGCGAATTCTGATTGATACCGGAAGCTCTACTGATATAATCAGTGCTGATTGTTTGTCTCGATTGAAGTTTGATAAACATGACATGGTGCCTGTAAATCACCCTATAATCGGTTTCGGCGGAGGGATCATCCATCCCATGGGGATCGTCACTCTACTCGTCAGGGTTGGGGAGAAAGATGCTGCCCGGACGCTTTTTGTGAAATTTTTTGTAGTACGAGACTTGACCGCTTATAATGTCATTCTCGGACGACCTACCTGAAATCACATCAAGGCTGTTATTGTGACCCACTTAATGCTAATGAAGTTTGAGTGTGATGGGGGGAAGATTGGATCTCTCTATGGAGATCAGCAAGCTGCTAGAGAAAGCTACCTTACCACTCTCAAACCATCATCATGGAAAGAAAAGGCAGAGCATCCAAACATCCGGGAAGATGACTCGGCTGAGAAGGTAAAGGGTCAGATTGTTGAATTAAAGCAAGAAGTGGAGAAGGTTCAAATGCTACCTCTTCTTGAGAGCAAGCCGTCAATGCTCTTGCCCAACAAGAAAAGAAAGTGTTTGGCTATTAAAGAAGAAAAGAATTCATCTGAGGAGGTTATGGCGATAATAAGCCTGGGACTAGAACGTCCGGAGCCGGTAGAAAGTCCGGTAGAAATCTGTTTAAGACCAGATCGTCCAGAAAGAACATTGAAGATTGGGTCCATCCTGAATTCTGAGATCAAGGACGCTTTGATCAAGCTGCTAAGAGAATTTGAAGATGTATTCGCCTATACCGTGGAGGAAATGCCTGGGATAGATCCTGAGGTGGCGGTGCATAGGCTAAATATTGAGCCGGGGCAGAAGCCCATCTGGCAGAAGAAGAGGCATCTTGGGCCGGCCAGGAATCAAGCCGTTGACCAAGAGGTTCAAAAGTTGCTCAAATCTAATTTTATCCGTGAACCTTATTATCCAGATTGGGTAGCAAATGTGGTGATGGTTCCGAAGCCGAATGGCACATGGAGGATGTGCGTCGATTACACGGATTTAAACAAGGCTTGTCCTAAGGACAGCTTTCCGTTGCCCAAGATTGATCGGCTAGTTGATTCTACAGCCGGCCATGCACTACTGAGTTTCATGGATGCTTACTCAGGCTTTCACCAGATTCCCATGTGGCCAGACGACCAAGATAAAACCTCCTTCGTCACAGAGAAAAGGCTGTATGGCTGGCTCCGGATGCCCTTCGGCCTGAGAAATGCGCCGGCCACCTTTCAAAGGCTTATCAACACTGTGTTTCAGCCACAACTTGGGAGAAATATGGAAGCTTATATCGACGATATGATCGTCAAGAGTCGAGAAGAAAAGGATCATTTGGATGATTTAAGAGAAACTTTCCTCACTTTGAGGAAGTACAAGTTAAAGCTCAATCCGCAAAAATGCGTATTCGGCGTAGTAGCTGGGAAATTTCTGGGGTTTTTGGTCGATCAGCGAGGGATTGAGGCCAACCCCGACAAAATTCAAGCAATCATGAATATGACCTTGCCGTCTAAGGTTAAAGAAGTTCAGCGTCTGACGGGATGTCTGGCTGCCCTTGGACGGTTTCTTTCGAAATCAGGGGACAAATGTCACCACTTCTTTGCAACCATTAAAAAGATGTTTGAATGGACGGAAGAAGCTGAGGCTGCGCTTCAACAAGTTAAAGATCATCTTCGGCAACTGCCTAGGCTGATCAGTCTGGCCGAGGGAGAAAAACTGTACGTTTACCTGGCCGTGTCTCCATTCGCGATAAGTGCTGTTCTCTTGGCTGAGAGAGACTCAGTACAAATACCCGTCTATTTTGTTAGCCATGTCTTGAAAGACGCGGAGGGCAGGTATTCGTCCATTGAGAAGTTCGGCCTGGCGCTGGTGATGGCCAGCCGGAAGTTAAGGCCTTAGTTTCTAGCCCATAGCATTCTTGTTTATACAGATCAGCCACTGAGGCAGGTATTGCATAAGATGGACGCATCTGGCCGAATGTTGAAATGGGTCGTTGAGCTCAATATGTTCGATTTGACATTCGAGCCTCGAAAGGCCATCAAGGGGCAAGCTCTAGCGGATTTTATTGTAGAGCTTACCCGGCCTATGGTAGAAGGCGTCCAAGACCCAGCAGAGGGAAGGAGGCATTGGACCCTAATGGTGGACGAATCCTCCACTACGAATGGATGTGGGGCTGGGATAATTTTCCAATCACCAGAAGGGGATAAATTTGAGTATGCAATGAAATTCCAATTCCAGGCCTCAAACAACGAGGCAGAGTATGAAGCTCTCTTAGCCGGCATAAAAATGCGCAAAGCGGCTGGGGCCCTGGAAATTGAGGCTAAAACTGACTCTCTGCTAGTGGTCAGCCAAGTAAACGGAGATTTTGAGTGTAAGGAGGCGTCCATGGGTAAATATATAAACTTGATCAAAGAGGAGATCAAGTCTTTGAAACGATTCATCCTAGATCAAGTGCCTAGATCTGAAAACCATCAGGCTGATGCTCTCTCTAAGCTGGCCAGTTCGGCTGAAGGGGATGTTCCTAGAACAGTCTTCTGGGAGGTCAAGGCGGCCAAGAGCATTGATGCCGAGGAAAATCTGATTCTCAGCCGGGAAGATGAGTCCCATTATTGAGTTCAAGAAGACTGGTCGGTTGCCTCTTGATCCTTTAGAAGCTAAGTATGTGAAGGCTAGGGACAAGTGGTTCGAGTTATGGAATGAGACTCTATACAAAAAATCCTTCAACCGGCCTCTTCTTAAGTGCATCAGCAGAAAGGAGGAATAAGACGTTTTAAAAGAGCTGCATGAAGGAGCTTGTGCTTCCCACATTGGAGGGAGAGCGTTAGGAGAAAAGGCTCTGAGGACTGGCTATTTTTGGCCGACCTTGAAAGAGGACGCCTTGCTCTATGCCAAGAAATGTGATAGTTGCCAAAAGCATGGCAACATCTATCAGAAGCCGTCCAATTACTTAACTCCAATCCTCTTCCCTTTTCCCTTTGCTAAATGGGGAATGGACATTCTTGGCCCCTTTCCTATTGCTGCCGGCCAGAAAAAGTTTGTAATAATAGCTGTTGACTACTTTACAAAATGGGTTGAAGCCGAAGCATTAAGAGGCATTACCACCAATGACGTCAAAGGGTTCATCTGGAAGAACCTTATCACAAGGTTTGGTATGCCACAATCGATCGTCTTTGACGATGGACCGCAGTTTGAACCACCCAAGCTTCGTCAATTGTTGGCCGATCAAGGAATCAAAGCTCACTTTGCTGCAGTGGCTCATCCAATGGCCAATGGGCAGGTCGAGGCTTTTAATAAGATCTTGTCGGTCGGGATCAAAAAGAAGTTAGATAATGCAAGAGGACTTTGGGTGGAAGAATTGCAGCTGGTCTTATGGTCAATAAGGACAACAGCCAAGAACTCCACGAGAGAAACTCCATTCATGCTGGTATATGGCTCTGAGGCCGTCCTTCCTATAGAGATTGAAGAACCAACCCTGAGGGTAATGATGTATTCAAAAGATGCTAACTGGGCAGCTCTTCGGACGGCTTTGGACTTAGTTCTCGAAGTCAGGGGCAATGCATTGCTGAGAATGCAACTCTACAAGTTTAGAATGGCAAGGGAGTTTAACAAAAGAGTTGCAAGGCGTCCATTGAAGCTTGGAGACCTCGTCTTGAGGAAAATGGAAGCAGTCGGCCGAGCCAATTAGCTAGGAAAGCTCACCCCTAATTGGGAAGGACCCTACAAAATAATCGAAGTAGTTTTAGAATGACACCTTTCGTCTGGAAGGCATGGACGGACGTTCTATTCCTAGGACGTGGAATTCTGACACTTTGAAAAAATACTTTGTTTAGGGCATCTTGATAAATTGTAATCTACTCTTAATGCATTACAATGAAAAAAGTAGAATGTATACATGTACCTTGACTATCCGTCAAGCAAAATTCATATAATACAAATCTACTTCTCTATGACTCTCTGTTTGATTTATTTGCATAAGTTATATACTATCGTCTAAAGCTAACTAACACAACAGAGCAGCAAATAAATACACCTTCCATTAGGAGATTGGCTGAACATGTTATCATCCTAAAATGGATAATTACATAAAATTGGCCGCTTGTTTACTTAAAGAGTTAAACATCTCCTAAACAAGGTCCACTGGAATTAGGACGCCTTAGTAAAGGTATCCTACTTTCCGACCAAAAGCCAAAAACTTAGAAATAACAACCTTAGTAAAGGAACAAGTTATTTCATAATTTAGCAATGATGGACGGGTTGCAATCACCTTCATAAAAACGTCCAAGTTATTAAGAAATTATGGCCTTTTCTCCTTCTTGAACAAAGGAAGGTTATCAAAACCTCCTCGTCCAAGAAGGGGGGCATAATTTATTAAAAATGACTAAGTTTTTGTCCAATGACGAATGATCGTCCAGATTCAGGCCGAACTAGTTTTTGACTTAGCAGTTTTTAAACAAGTTTTTGCCTAGACATTTGGAGAACGTCCTGACCTACTTGTCCAAAAAAGAGCTATTGGTTCAGACGAAGTAGATTATGACGAATTATTTTTCATACTTGAGCATTAATGATTGGACAACTGATATATGTCTTGATACATTCGGCCAAAAGAGCTGTTGGATCAAACGAAGTCTTTTAAGACGAATTGCCCTTGTACTTGAGCATAAATGTTTGATTATGAAACAAGGCGTCCATTGCATGAAAGAGTAAAAACATTGGAAATGAAGAAAGATAATTTTTATAGATGAAAAAGAGAGATTACAAGCTAATCTAAAAGATACAAAACTAAACTAGAAAGCTACAAGTACAAAAAGGCCTGCGGCTGAGAGAGGGGAATGGGGAAAGCTAGGCCTCGTGAGGAATGTCGTTCTCTTCGTCCTGGGATTCAGTTTCATACTCTTCCTCGTCTTCGGACGATTCCTGGAAGACGGGGGGTTCCTCCCCTTTAATGTTAGCCTTGTGCAGGCTCTCCTGAAATTCCAGCCGACGGACATACCTGGGGATATCGTCCTCTTCGGCTAGCATTTCAAAGGCCTGCACAGCCCATACCTTCGAAGTATTGATTACTTCGTTCATAGCTTCCTTGGCCGCCTCCTCAGTGGCCGAAAGTTCTAATTTCAGCATGTGGCCTTTTCTCGAGAAAGAGGTTCTCTCTCCTGAGCTCCGCCACAGCCACCAAGGCCACATCCCTCTCCTGGCGAATACCATCTTTCTTGTCCAGAAGACTGGTCAGCTGGAGGAGATAGTTCTTGATTTGGACCCCCATCTCAGCCGACCGTTTTTCCCAGGCCGTTTTTGACTGCTGGTGCAGTAACTCCTGCTCGGCCATGGAATACTGGGCATGGTTGGTAGCCTTAGTAACATCAGTTATAAGTTTCTTGTTCTCTTTCCTCAACTGCCGTGCCCAGTCTTCGGCCATAAAACTGCGAGCAAAGAGCTGTCAAAGAAAAAATGGGAAGTGTTAGGACAGATGCAAAATGGAAGAAATATATCTAAGTATAAAATTTCAAAGCATCTAAAGGAAAGTTACCTCTGCAGCCAGTTGAGACATGCAGCCGACATAGAGGTGTCAAAAACTGGGCCGACCCACGGGTGAACCCGCATGCGACCCAGACCCAACCTGTTCCGAGCCGAGAGTGGTCGGTTGGAAAGCCGACCCATTCCGACCCAGTGTTCACCCGTGCCCAGTTTAACCCGTGGAATTAGTAACCCAACCTGAGTTGGGCCGACCCAGTTGTACCCGTACCCAGTTGCACCGTGAATAACGACCCAGACCCAACCTGATTCCGACCCAAAATGACCCGCACCCAACTTCACCGCCAATGACCCAGTTAAACCCACCCAGTTATCGACCAACCCAGTTATCACCCAACCCAGTTACCACCCAACCCAGTTGTGACCCAACCCAGCTATCACCGACCCAGTTGTGACCCAACCCAGCTATCACCGACCCAGTTGTGACCCAACCCAGCTATCACCGACCCAGTTGTGACCCAACCCAGCTATCACCGACCCAGTTGTGACCCAACCCAGCTATCACCGACCCAGTTGTGACCCAACCCAGCTATCACCGACCCAGTTGTGACCCAACCCAGCTATCACCGACCCAGTTGTGACCCAACCCAATTATTAATTGTTAAGTATGAAATGCATTAATGTGTGATTATTTAAGTAATGAAATAGACGGATTTATAGTATGCTTTGATTATTGTTAAAACTGTGTAATAACATCGATGATCAATCGTATGATCATTTGATGGTTTTGACTTTTGATTAATGTCGAAGACAATCAATCTTAATATCTTATGATCAATTTGATTTATGTCGCTAAGCTAACTAACAAACTGTTTAAGTTTAATAGTCTATTGACTCTAATATTATAAGTTTATAATCAATAATCCTTATGGTTGTTAATTGTTACATGTTAGTTGTTACTTGTTACTTGAATACTTATGCAATCATCAATAAGAATAACTAAATAAGTGAATAACTAATAGAGTAATAGGCGATACTTAGGCAATAGGCCAACTTTATGATAATTTGATTTATGTCAACCTTAACAGCTTAACTGAACGAAATTCGATCAATGTTTCATCCTCTACTGATACAATGACATGATTATTATTTCATACTGATTATAGACCATGATCTACTTTCATAGCTTCAATATTTCATCTTCATCCTTTAGTGATATAGTGTATGATTATGTATAATCTTCTGAACGATCATATGACATATTCGATTAAGTGATTAACAATGATGATTATTACTTGTTGAGTTGTTCCATGATCGATGAAAAGTCGAACAATTTTATAATTACAAATTAATTAAGATGCTTTCATTAATGTTTTAACGTCAACCTAATTCTTTAATTCTAACTCTTTTTGTTGCTATATAGTAACTGATTCAGATTTCAGACAAAAGAGTAAGTAAGTCACTAACTAACAAAATGTTTAAGTTTAATAGTTTATTAACACTAACACTATAAGTCTATAACTCTATAATCAATAATCCTTAGAGCTGTCAGTTTGGTTAAAGAACTGCTGGTTGAACTGAACAAACTGAAATTTAAACTGAATTAAACTGAACTGGGAGTAACTGTAACTGAAATCAACTGAAAATGCTAAACTGAAACTGAAATAAACTGTAAATGAAAAACCAAAACTGAACTGCAACTGAACTGAAACAAACTGTAACTGAAAATAACTGTGAAAAACTGAAAAGTTGATCAATCAACTGAACTGAACTGAATATTTAACTGAATTAACTGAACTGATTCAAACTGAAACTGAAACTGAACTGAACTGAAACTGATTCAAACTGAACTTTTTTAAACTGATTTTTAATTGTACACGAACCGAATTCACATATTAGCCAAATTCATGATAGTACCTCCAATTCACATAGAAATACAGAAAATGAACTCACACTGTGTCAGCCTTTAATATACTTGAGCATCAAAATGAAGCGTCGCCCATGCTTTAATTTTCAACGCTCAAAATTGGGAGATAAATTATATTTTGACGCTAGGTTTGTCGCTCTATTAGCATCGCCCAAGGCTAGGACGTCTAAATATCATATTGTGTCCCACTCCCCATACTAGGAAGCATGTGCCATGAAATCTATATTTGTTGCCCATCTTGAGGCGTCACATTCATACACTACATTCATACACAATTTTTTTTACCAAACAAGCGATAACCCTTCTGAAAAGGCGAAAACCATGTTTGAAGGCTTGTGTTTGGTAAAATTACCCGAAAAATTGACTTGTGGTTAATTAAAAGTTCAAGAAATATGGATTGAAAAGTTTAAAAACTAGCTATGCTGGGAGAAAATCACTATACTATTAGTCTATTACTTATTAAACAACTTGCAAACTCAGAAACACATTATTATGATCATATTGGATCTATATCTATGTGAAATTAACTTTCTATCATTTTCCTCGAGCCCCATTCGAACGGCCAACAGAGAAAGACAACACCTCCTGTAGCTCCGGACTTTCCCCAGCGAGACCTTCACTGCCTCGCATAACACCTCCCCATCCATCTTGCCACCATCATATTCACCTACTCACTTCCATCTACAGACCCCTCCTCCTCCCTCGCTTGCTTTTGTACCACCTCGAGCTCCCTCTCGTACCTGTCCAGTCGGCCCGATGTGATCATAGTGGCCATTGGACTCGGACTCCGCATCGGTGACAACAAAGCCACCCCTTCATCCCTCTTAGCACTTAGCAGCCCCCTTACTTCCATCACCATCCTTCATCAAAGATGAAACCTTTGAACCATTCGGCTCCACCGTTTTACACACAAACGGTTCACCAACATCTTCATTTCCTCCTCAAAAAAACTTTCATCATTTTGACTCCGACGTCCAATTTTTAGAAAAGCTTAATACTTGCTAAATACTACTTCACCTTTTCTTTCTTCCATTGTTGCAAGCAAAAGAATAATGGCTATACGGCTATACCATCGAAATTACTGTTAAATACACTATTACTGCGTTATCCCATTCATTTTTAGGAGAAAAAATCAAACAAAAATAACAAGACATGTAAATCTGAACAAAAAAATACTAACAAAAAATTGAAAAATATGAACATGAACTCTAAGAAAACTAGAGTTATCCTAATATTTAGATCTAACACTAAGCATTATATCAAGTATATAAACAATGAGATTTTCATATTTTTGGTATTTCTTCTTGAATCTTGCGATTTTGACTAGAGATCTTCAACTTTACTTGAGTTATGGCATAAAGAACCCATTTCACAACCCTTGCTCTACCTATGGTGGTTCCCTCCCCTGTCCCGTGTTTCTCTCTCCTCTGGTTCGTGGTTCGTTCTGGCTTGCTGCTGCATCGAGAATCATGTCACTGGCGTCGCGTTGCTCCTGTTCAGCCTCGTCGACTCGCCGTCACCACTCGCCGGAGGCCCGAACTCCCCTCCCCTGTTCTTGCTCTCGCGGCCGCTGTTATTGGGTTTTGATTATAAAAGTGTTCGATGGTTGATTATGTAAACATATGAAGGTAGGAGATAGAGAAACTGAGAGGTTGAGAGTGAGAGATGAGAGAGAAAATAGATCTGAGATTCAATGGTGTGCGTGTAGAAGGAAGAGAAATGAGGAAAATGAAGAGGGGGGTTGTGAGGAACGACTATGAGAGAAAAGAGGGAGGGTTTAGGGATAGGGAGGGATTCAATGGTTGGATTTTGATTTTTAAAATCAATGGTCTTAATTCATAATCCATGACATTCTTTTTTGACCAATGAGAATTGAGAATATCCAATCACATGGATTGCTAACTTAATCAATGGTTGGATTTTTATCTTTCTAAAATCAATGGCCTAAACTACTAATAAACTAATATTGTATTTTGATATTATTTTGATTTGAGTATTGTAAATTTCTAAAACTAATATTATTAGTTTAGTAACTTTAAAAATTAGTAGTGTTATTATAACTTAATAGAAATTATAAACTTTCAAAATTAAATTAATCTACGGTTATTTCTTCTATTAAGGACTAATTTATTAGGAACTATGTGAACATGTTACATGCGGTGATTAGGGATGAATTTAATGCTAACATGTAAGACGTAACACAATAACAGTTAACCTACTACTACTACTTGTGAAGGTCTTACATTAATACTTAAGTTATTGGTTATAAACTTATATTAATCTACGGTTATTTCTTCCATATATTAAGGTAGATTTCTTATAACCTTACTTATACAATTATTTACTATTACTCAGCTACAATTTGATTGTATTCAGTTAAGTGAACTTATATAATCATAACAAGCCTTAATCAGTACTAGACCTTAGCTTATAGTATACTACATATACGAATTTTCGCTTTTCATATTAGTATCTTACTGATAAGCAATAAGGTTTACTACGACATAGTAACAATAATTAACTACTTGTTTCAATTCAATTAGATGATTTGGGTTTCGAAATGAATTTAACTTAAAGACGATTACTTAACTTACATTGATACATTTGTTGATATTATCCAATATCCATTATCTTAAACGAACTTACGCCATCTTGAATTAGCTAATCGACTTACATCGATACATCGATCTAATCCAATATTAACTTGTTTCAGTTAAAAATAGATGTTTTGAGTTTCAATATGAATTTAACTTAGAGACGATTAACTTAAATGAAGCATTGTTATATTGAACCAATCTACTGAGTTATACTGTTCTACATCTGTTTGAATTATACGCTTTCGGTTCCGAAATGAATTCATCTTAAAGATGATTAACTTAAGTAGAGTACTGTTATTATCTTGAATTAAACTTAGGGTACTGTTAAAGTAGATGTTTTGAGTTTCAATATGAATTTAACTTAGAGACGATTAACTTAAATGGAGTATTATTGTTATATTGAACCAATCTACTGAGTTCCATTGTTCTACATTTGTTGCAACAAATTTTAACTGATATGGATTCAACCGTTGGTTGGTTTAACTGTTTGGTTAAAACTGATTTAAACTGCAACTGAACTGAACTGAAAATGGAAAGGAAAAAAACTGAATTAAACTGAACTGAAAAGTTTGTTAACTGAACTGAACTGAACTGTTGATTATTTCAACTGATACAAACTGAACTGATATCAACTGAACTGTTTGGTTATAACCATAACTGAACTGTTGAACTGAATTGACACCTCTAATAATCCTTATGGTTGTTTGTTGTTAGCTGTTACTTGTTACTTGTTATATGTTAGTTGTTACTTGTTACTTGAATACATATGCAATCATGAATAAGAATAACTAAATAACTGAATAACTAATAAGCGATACTTACTAGTTACTACTTAGTAACTTAGTCAATAGGCCAATTGCCAATAGCCAATAATGGTGAATGACCCAATAATATAAGTATAATTTATAAGTCTTATTGTAGTAACATTTCAAATTAATAATAATAATATAAGTATCAAACTATTAATGATTTAATGAATTATTCCGACCAAAGTTATTCCGATATCGATTCCGACCCAAGTAACCCGAAAACCAATTTCTTCCGACCCAAGTCATTCCGAAACCCGATTTCTTCCGACCAAAGTTATTCCTATATCGATTTCTTCCGACCCAAGTAACCCGAAAGCCGATTTCTTCCGACCCAAGTCATTCCGAAACCCGATTTCTTCCGACCCAAGTTATTCCGAATTCCGATATCGATTTCTTCCGACCCAAGTAACCCGAAAGCCGTTTTCTTCCGACCCAAGTCATTCCGAAACCCGATTTCTTCCGACCCAAGTCATTCCGATATCGATTTCTTCCGACCCAAGTAACCCGAAAGCCGATTTCTTCCGACCCAAGTCATTCCGAAACCCAATTTCTTCCGACCCAAGTCATTCCGAAAGCCGATTTCTTCCGACCCAAGTTATTCCGAAAGCCGATTTCTTCCGACCCAAGTCATTCCGAAAGCCGATTTCGACCGACTTCACCTTATTCCATTCCGACCCAAATTCACCCAACCCAGATACCGGCCGACCCAGTCTCACCCGACCCATTTCCGACCCAGTTCCGAGATCCTCTCACCAGTTTCACCCCGACCCAAGTTCACCCGACCCACCCAGTTCCGACCCATGACACGGTGTCACCCAGATTATTCCGACCCAAATCATTCCGACCCAGCCTGGGTCAACCCAAACCCAGCCAGTGACCCAGATTGACACCTCTAAGCCGACATGCCCTGATGAAGCTCCCCTCAAACCCTTGGTGTAGGTTTCAGGGAAGCATTTGAAAAGCTCCAGCTTGAGCTTATCTCTGTCTGCCGAGCTCATCTTCGAAAAAGCGGCCGAAGATTCGTCGTCAGAAAGAATGGGAGAGCCGGCCGGAGCTTCATCAGCTTTGCCCTTCCCCTTATCTGAAAGAGGTGACTCGTCAGTATTTCTGACGGGTATAACGACCGTCTGACGGTTGGAGGGACTCATTGGCCGCCCGCCAACCCGAAGGGTTCTAACGACATTTGAGTAGTAAGACTCACCAGAAGAACGGGAGGCCGTCCTGTATGCCTTCGGCATTTGGCCTACCAGTTTGGCCACCGGACCTGAGAAGGCTGACCCGTCCACAGCCGCATCCACGTCAATGATCGGCTGATCGGTGGCAGAAGGGCCGGAAGGACCGGTGTAGGTCACCATGGCCAGATCGTCAACCATGGGAAGCTCTTCTTTGGCTAGAATTTCTTCCTTGGCCGGAATCTCTATCTCGACCTTGGGAATTGGTCGAGATGTCTTCTTCTTTTTGGCCGTGAACCCCTTCGCCTTTTTAGGAGGAGGGGCCTCACTGGTATTGGCCGGTCTCTTCTTGGCGACCCGTTTCTCCACCAACGCCTTAGACGTTGGGGCATTTTTCTGAAAAAACAAATGTTAAAGGAGTCAGAAGAAGCTGGAGCTCGTCCTGGGGTTATATCAAAATGCTCTGTTCCTCAAAGAAGCAAGGCGTCCAAAAATTATCAGGACGATATGCTCTTCGGGGAAGCAAGGCGTCCAAAAATTATTAGGACGATCTGCCTTTCGAGGAAGCAAGGCGTCCAAAAATTATTAGGACGATCTGCTCTTCGAGGAAGCAAAGCGTCCACAACAAAGTCAGGACGATTTGCTCTTCGAAGAAGCGAGGCGTCCAAAATAAAATTAGGACGATCTGCTCCTTGAATAGGCAAGGCGTCCAGAATAGAGTTAGGACGACCTGCTTCAGGGAGAACGAGTTCGTCCAGAAATCAACCAAGGACGCTCTGCTCTTTGACGAAGGAAAACATCCAGAAAAATCTAGGACGCTTTGCTCCATAAAGAGCGAACTCGTCCAGAGTCAGCACTGGACGTTTCAAAAAAAAAAAAAAATCTTTACCAGCGTATCTGCTCTTTTTTCGGCTCCGGTCTTACTGAACTCCTTCTAGAGGGAGTCTGTGAACTTGGACGCACTCATGTCTCCCTTCCAAGACTTTCTTAGTTTCGTCTTGGCCGAATCTGCATAAGAAAAGAAAGCATGGTGAAATTCTCAAACTTAGGACGAAGGCATTTACTTAGAGTTTATCGAAAGGTATACCTCTATCCGCGGTCGACCTCAAACCAGCCGCGACCAAGAAATCGTCGCTGTAAAACATTTCCTTGAAAGGGATCCAGTTGGACGGACCCTTGAAGGAGATGTCATTGATGGAATAATCCGAGATCTTAAAATATTCCATCAACTCCTCAGCCGAGCTATTCTCCAGCTCCAGAAAGGACGTTGTTCGTCCAGTGTTGGTAGCGCTCCGGCTAGTAAAGCGATACCGTCTGGCTACCGCCTCGTTGGGAGCTTGTACGAACAAGAACTCGGCCTTCCAAGCATGCATCTTGGACGTCTTGTCCCAAGACGTCATGTAGCCTTGCCTATTGCAAACGCTAACCCAGGCCCCATTAACAGTTTTGGGAACCTTGGAGACGTAGTGCATCTGTGAGAAAGCCGCCATGGACAGATCGACACCCTCAAACTCATAGACGGCTATGAAAGTCAGGATGTTTTGCCATGAATTTGGGGCAAGTTGATTAAGTCCTATGTTGTAGTAATAGAGAAGGCGAGTGATAAAGGGATATAGAGGAAAATGCAGTCCGACATCTAAGGCCAGACGATAGATAGCAAAATGGCCAGCAGGAGCACTAAGTATAGTGTCCTCCCGGCCAGGAAGAACAAACCGATACCCTGACATGGGTATGGCTGAAGAAAGGAGGTCAAGATGGCGACCTACTCGTCCTAGCCAGCCACTTTTGTCCAGGATATATCTAGGGTCAGACAAGGGGCCAAGGCCCCGCCTTATCTCAGAAGAGGTGGTGGATGGCTCGTTTGAGTCGCTAGCTGCAGGAGAAGAGGTTTCGGCCTCATTCGACTCATTTGAGGTCGCCCTTGGATTTGACGGGTAAGGCTCTGGAGAGCCCTAAACTTCATATTCCTCCTGGACGAGTTCAGGAGACGGGCTTGGGTTGGCAGGACGAGCGCTCTGGACTTCTCGCTCTCCATCAGTGGGAATCCATCCAGTTGATGCCTCCCTTTCTGAGCTAGAGGCCGGCATGTTAACCCCGCTTCTGATACGAGCTGTCTGCTTGACGCGCGCCAGATTACCCTGCACAGGTGAAGACTGGGTCATCTGACTATGCCGTCCATGGCTAAAGAAAAAGAATGCATGTCTGGCCGAGATAGGTCCAACTCTAGAAGATGCCGAGGAAGTCAGGCCCTCTGTTCTAGGGTTAGCACCAACCCTTGAGCGGCCGGGATTGTTCGATGAAGAGGACGAATCCATTTTCTTAAAATATGCTTGAAAATATAAAGGAAATAAATGAAGAAATACCTGTAGGTGAAAGCTCGAACGAATGTCAAAAACGAGTTGAAATCTCGGACGAGCGGAGTAGAAGTTTGCAAGGGCTTAGACGGAAGTAAATTCTCTCTCTAAAGCTCAGTAAAAATTGCAGTCTCTCTCTCTAGCAAATTTCTCAGCAATGTTGAAATGATTCCGGAAACGACAAGGTCACATATTTATAGAGGGGTGAAAATGACCCCCTCATCCGGTAAAAATAATCGTTGCCCTTAAGGGTTGACCTGTGGAGACCGGCAAAATGGCGCCTCTTTTTTGAAAAAGAAGATGGCAGTTCCAGGTCGGTTAAAAGAGGAAAATCAACCGTCTTGGCGCCTAATAGGTAACTCCCTCTTTTAAGGGGCAAATGTTGTAGCCTGAAAATCAACGGCTACCCTTATGACACATGGCACTATTTCAGCCCTACATGTGGCATTCGCTTATGCAAAGAAAAGTACAAAGGCCTGCAGGTTCTTTGGGCTAAAGTACACTTTTCTGAAGAAAAGGTGTACTGAAAAGCTCCCTTGTGGCCCTGAAATTGTACTTAGGCCCAATAAAGTAAAGCCTGATTCAGCTAAAGGGTAAAATGTATTGACCAATCAGCACTTGCCACGTGTCCTGATATTATTGCTCAGCCAATCAGATGCTCCCAAATTAGGGTGACATCAAGGTTCAACAGTTATTTCAAACAGTATAAATAGTCCTTGAAATCAGGGGAAAGGTACGTTTTTCAGAGCATAGTACTGTTATTCTGCCATAAATTCTCTCTCTCTCTCTAAAAGTTCCTTCATCTCCCTGATATCTGACTTAAGCATCGGAGGGGGAAATACCACCCAAATCTCTAGGGTGGGTCCCTTTTTGCAGGTTGCTGATCGGAGTTCAGAATCGGGATTCGAGCCCAATCATTGTTGCACAAGTCTCCAAATTAAGAACCTGAAGTTGGGAATTGTTGTATTACTTTACTAGTGTTACACTACGTAACAACTATAACAATCAAATCTGGACAAATTAGATTGAATAGAGATACTACATTCAATAGGAATCAACAAATATCATCAAGTATCAATACTTTATAAACATCCCTTCATAATTGATCATGGATCCCCTAAACCCTAGAAATAGACTACTCAATCATATTTGAAAGTTGAAACAAACATACTCATGGTGAAATAAGTAAACATGATGAGTAAATAATCAAGAACTAAACAAGAATAGTAAGGGAAGAGAAAGAATACCAATTGTAGAAACAATCTTCTGAAATCCACACTTCTATTGAAAGTTCAATGAATAAAAATGAGAAAAAGTAATACTAGGGTTCTTAGGTAAATAAAAATTGCTTAGAAACTAAAAGTCGAAACTCTAATCATAAAACATAGTCCTTTAATTCTGAAAAGATAAGAATTTATATCTCCATCAAAAACTGGCGCAACACACGCTCAAAAATGCCTTAAAAGATTTAGCGCGACTAACCCGGGCGGATTTCGCCTGACCGGACGGTCATCAGGTGTTCAATTTCTTCACCACGCCCGACCGAGCGGATTTCAGCTCTTCATTTCACATGTTCTCGTCTAGCCCGACCAACCCGGGAGGATTTCGCCCGGTCGGGCCCGCAAGTAAAACTCTCTGGCTTCTTTCAAGTCTCTAAATTTGGCTAAATTAAATCTTCCGACCAACCTGGGCGGATTTCGTCCGGTCGGGCCGTCATCAACTTTTGACGCCCAAAATCTGATCTTCAAAGTATTACAGCTTCTGCGCTATTTGTCTGAATTAAGCAATTGACCACTCCTTGAAAAGCTCTTGAACCATAAAATCCAACTCATGTAGAGTGATCGTGCTCCCAAAAACACATCATCTCTTGTAATGGTATAAAAGAATAGGAAATGCACCAAAACATGCTAATTCCTACAAGAATCAATCTAAGATTACAAGCACACTACAAGTAGCACATTAGTGCTAAAAATGGCCCTGAAGAGCGCAATTAAGACCCATAATTCACGAGGGACATGGGTAAAATATCTATATAAAATAGACATATCAAACTCCCCCAAGCTAGACTTTTGCTTGTCTCTAAGCAAAACTTGTCCGAAAATCAAGAGTTCAAGGAAATAATAGTGGTTTCACCCCATCATAGAATTTTTCCAAAAAGGAATACTTAGGTGACGATAGATCGATCCAAGCGCACCACAAATCGTAATTTGTAAAGCTGAACAAGAAGTACCAATTAGGGATAAGAATCTCACTAGGGTACTCTCCACTCGTTTGTAGAACACTCTCCAACCAGTTAAAATGACTGTTCTATCCACCCCCATTGCCCGTCCTAACTCTAACACTCATGTGTTTGAAGGGTGATCTATAACACTCAATTGCTCCACTTCACCAAGTTAGTCCATAGGCTTGTATCATCTCTCCACATCCGGTAGCTATACATGCAAACAAATCATATGACTCATTAAAGGTTGTAATGGGGCTTAGGGTAGTAGGTGTGGAAAATATTTGGGAATGTGGTGCTCAAGGAAGTGAAGTATTACAACTTTGCATGAAACACCCCCGCAGTATATTGGATTGCAACACAACTATAACCAATTTATCTTTCATTTCATCTCCTTTCTCCTTTCATATAATCCAAGTAAGGACTTCCAACTTGACATTTTTCACATTGAGATTTTTTTTTTCTTAATTTTTTTTTTTTTTACTTTTCCTTGGAAGCCTTTAAGGATGGAAATGGGTGATGGATCATCCATCACCCGTTTAACCCGATTTTTTAAATGGATGAAAAACCCGATTTAAATGGATGGAAAGCGGGTGGTGGGTGAGAATTTTTTCACCCGTCACCTGATCCATCACCTGTTTAACCTCCAACCCATCACCCATTTATTAACTTTTACATGTAAACTTACTTTTTATGTTTTTGATAGAAATATTTTATATCATGTATATCATATTACAAATTTAATTAGAAAATATACTACATGGTTTCACCCGTTTATCACCTGACCCACCTGTTTCACCCGGTGGGTGACGGATGGATGGATGCAGGTGGAGCGGATGGATGTGGGTGACGGATGCGGGTGATGCTCCACCCACCCCGAATCCCATCCATTTCCATCCCTAGAAGCCTTGCTTTTCTGAGTTTTAAAAGTTTTCTGCTTTAGCTACTAGCTAATGGAGAATTAACAATTGGGACTCGAAAATAATAATGCGGAGCCCTTTTCTTTTGTTCATGTACATGGATATTTTTCTCTCTTTTTCTTCAAATTTTCATTCATACCAACAACCAATTTCATCTATCAAGCGTTAACCAACCAAGAATTCCTAAATACTTCACTGCCAATGGTAAAGGGATGTATTTTTGGAAAATGAGGAGCTCATAGTGTGGTTATCAAAAGAAATAGGCTCAGTTCAGAGTGGTTAACTAGGGGAAATGAATGCATGCAAGACTATTTGGTCTTGTGATGCGATTTCCTACGAGAGTTATAATCATTTCCGTTTAGACATTATATAGCTAATTTATCAATGGAGAGAAAGCACAAGTTCTAGCATCCCTCAGGAAGTGGGCATACACACAACAGAACATAATGTTAAGGCACAGAAGCTCACAATTAAGCCTAAACATGCTTGTAGGACATATGGAGTGCCACAATTTTGATTCTTATCATAGATCTAAGTACAAATATGTCATGCCCTGGTGATCAATCATTATTTCATGCCCATCAACAATCCAAAGTAAAAACACCATCATGATAATATAGGGCACAGGGAAACAACTATTCAACTTGACTTTGATTTTCAGTAAACTTCACACACCACACACACAACAAAAACCAAAAAAAAAGGAAAAAAAAAGAAAGAAAAGACCCACACAAAAGAAAACTTATGCTAATCTGAACTACGAAAGCCTTAAACTACCTAAAGAGTGAGAGAAGATACTGTATGTACAATAGAGATCCTCCCCCCAACTTGAACTTGGCAATTTCCACATTGCAGCAAGGAGAAGGACAGAAACACGGGCCTCAGTTGGCCATAGAGTCAGTAGCACCATCAATAGTCTCATCCACATCCTGAGTACCAGTGCCTGCAACCACTCCCCCAGCACCACCATATGTGGGGTTCCAAGTGTACCAACTGGGGTGGGGACCAGCCTAAGCTATCGTACCAAGCCTGCAATAGTCATCATACATAGAAAATATAGCTAGACCCTAGTCAGTGTAGATGGTGTCAACACAGCGCTCAAGGCGCTCAATAGCTTGAGTGTTAGCAGCCATATTCAGTTTCATACGCTGTAAAACACTCATCATACCCTCAAAATCGGCAGTAGGGGATGTGAAGAAGAGGGGATGGAAGGAGCGGCCTCACACCTACGGTAGATCTGAGGAGGCTTAGGGACTGGACCAGTCTCAGGCGGGTGTGCCTCATCTCCAACATGGAGAAGGTAGGTAGGTGGTGCAACATTCTCGGAGTAGTTATCTCCTATGGGTAATTAGAACAAGTCAGGATTAGGGAGGAGTATAGATTACCGATTCGCAATCATCCACCTATAGTGCCTACCGATTCTCAACATAACCAAAGTGATAGGCGATGTGGGTGACTAACCCCCCCAATAACAATAGGCACAGAGGAGCGAACACTGATGTCCTCCTCAAAAGTGGGGTAAGTCGTGGAGATTTTGTGCAAATGATGCATGAAAGTATAGGCTCGGTCGAAATGCACGTTCATGATAGCAGGCCATAGGTAAGTGCCGAGAGAGCTTAGCTCCTCAGTCCGGGTGCTATTGGGTTCCCGCCTCCCAAAAATCGTGCCTCCACATTTTTTTAAGAGGAAGCGAATACTTGGATTATGGACGGACTTAATTTGCAAGTGTTGGCAATTGGGGGGGGGGGTCTAACACCATTTAAACCTTGCCAAAGGAGGCCCAACAACATGGTGGCGGGTTTCTTCCTATCCCCCCTAACAGTCATGCACTCATGCCAAACAATTGGGCAAATTGTCGAATGGTCAATTTTCGATCCATATTAGCAATCCTAAACTACATGACGTGATCATATGTGGAATGCTTACGGATGTCTAGGGAACTTAGAAATTCAAGGGTGATATCAGCATAAGTTCCATGGTACAGTGTAAAAAATGACTCTATACCAACCCCAACAAACAAGGGTCGAGTGATTTCATAGATACCAAGAGCATGCAAGAGGTCCCGATTAACAAAGCGAGTGGGGGAAATCAGACGGTGTTTTAGTTTTTGAAAGTGTACCTTTTGGTCTTCGTCCTTGAAAATAATAATGGGGTAAGTAGGATCGACCTTAATTGCGGGAGTGTTAGTCCCACGTGCACCACGTCGGGCCGCCAGTGAAGAAGAGGATAAACCTGCAAAATAGAGAGCAATGGTGGACAAAGTGAGAACCTCACAAAAACTTGAGTAAAATCATCTTATAGGACACCATGAAGTACTAGTGTAGGAACAGAATTTGCAAGGTTAAACTAACAAGAATTATGACAAAATTCAAACCTTGACTCAATAAACCCAAGAAGGAAAAGGAAGAAGAAAAAGGAAGAGGTGAGAGGGTGAGGGGGAAAAAAGTATACTTGGGATGGGGAAATTGTGAAGGATGAGTGGAAGATTAAGAATTGTGGAGAAAATTGAGAGTGTAGATGGTGAGGATGGATGAAGTTGGGGTCAGGTTAGGAGAGAGAGAGAGAGCGAGAGGAAGAAGATGAAGGAGTTGTGAGAGTTGGAAAAGGATGAAAAGAAAGAAAATAAATTTCGTGGGTTATATCGAAAAAAACCGTGTTCACTGCTTCCCGCCCAACATGCCTGGGCGAAAATTTCTCTTCAGATTTTTTCGTTTTTGTAAATTTCGCCCAGGTGGATTGCTTGCGAGCTCGGCCGGGCGGATATCGACTGACCTGCCCGGGCGGAAAAACACCTTCACCTGTTTCAATTTTTTTTTTGCGAGGGCCATGAAAATTTCACTCACGGGCCCAACCGGGCGGTTTGCGCCTGACTTACCCGGGCGGTTCCTAGTAAGTGTTGTTCTTCGCTTCGTCGGAGTGTGACCCCTTTACACACATGCCTGCAACAGTGTTCCAATATATGAAAAGTTCTCACTCCAAAAAGAATAAAATAAAAAATATAAAATCAAAACTACACTAAAAGGAAGATTCGGGTCACCTCCCGAACAACGCTGGTCTATAAAGGTCCCACACGACCGTTTACCTCCCTCATTCGTCAAGTGATGATGGTGTGGAGAGGTAGAGAACCTCGATTAGACCCACAGGAGCTCCTTCATGGTATAACTTGAGGCGTTGACCGTTAACTTTGAACACTTCACCTTTCTCATTCATAATCTCTATAGAGCCAAATTTGTTTACTCTAGTAACCGTGAAGGGGCCGAACCATCTAGACTTCAACTTACTAGGAAAAAGTTTGAGCCTAGAATTGTACTATAAAACCTTGTCGCCCACAGTGAACTCCCTTGGTAGGATTTTTTTGTCATGCCATTTTTTCGTTTTCTCCTTATATACTCGCGTGCTATCATAAGCCAACAATCGAAATTCATCAAGCTCATTGAGTTGTCGAAGTTGTTTCTCCCCTGCAAGCTTTTGATCCATATTAAGCTCTTTGATGGCCCAGAAAGCCTTATATTCTAATTTAACGGGTAGGTGACATGCTTTCCCGTACACAAGTCTATAGGGTGAAGTACCAATCGGTGTTTTGAATGCAGTTCTGTAAGCCCAAAGTGTGTCATCTAGCTTTGTACTCCAATCCTTCCTAGACCTTGCAACCACCTTCTCAAGAATGGACTTAACTTCACGATTGGAAACCTCTACTTGCCCACTTGTTTGAGGGTGATATGCTAATCCAGTACGATGGTAAACTCCATATTTCTTCAAAAGAGTATCCATATGTCGTTCATGAAAATGGGTGCCTCCATCACTGATTACAGCTCGTGGGACCCTAAACCTTGGGAATATGATTTTCTTAAATAAAGCAATGACCACCTTAGAGTAATTGGTAGGGGCTGCCACGATTTCTACCCACTTAGAGACATAATCGACTGCTACCAAGATGTAACAATTCCCATTGGAAGAGGGGAACGGTCCCATAAAGCCTATACCCCAAACATCAAAAATTTCAACTTCAAGAATACCTGTTTGGGGCATCTCATGCCGTCTCGAAATGTTGCGGTCCTCTGGCAAACATCACATGTTATGATAAAAGATTGAGCGTCCTAGAACATTGTGGGCCAAAAGAAACCCAACTCATGGAGTTTGACTACAGTTCGTGAAGGACCATGATGACCTCCATAAGGCGAGTTGTGATAGCGGTTCAGAATTCCAGTGACCTCCCACTCGGGAACACATTTGCAAAAAAGACCATATGAACATTCACAAAACAAGAAGGGATCATCCCAAAAGTAGAATTTAACATCGTGGAGGAACCTTTTCTTCTGTTGGTAGGACAAATCAAGAGGTAGGATACCGCCTACCAAGTAATTGGCATAGTCTGTAAATCAAGGGATCTGCGAGGTGACTGCATACAAATGATCATCAAGAAAAGAATCATCTATTGGAGTGGAGTTAATAGCATCTTCATGTCGAATCCCGGACAAATGGTCTGCAACTACGTACACTGCTCCTTTCTTAGCACTAATTTTTATGTCGAACTCTTGGAGTTAGAGAATTCAGCGAATGAGCCTAGGCTTAGCTTCCTTCTTAGAGAGAAGGTACTTCAGGGCTGCGTGCTCAGTATATATAATGACTTTAGAGCCAATCAGATAAGATCTGAATTTCTCTAAAGCATAAACAATAGCCAAAAGTTCCTTTTCTGTGGTAGCTTAGTTAACTTGTGCCTCATCCAACGTCTTGCTGGCATAATAGATAGCATGCAAGACCTTATCCTGGCATTGACCGAGTACAACCCCAACTGCATAATCACTTGCATCACACATTATCTCGAAAGGGAGTTCCCAATCAGGAGAACGGATAATAGGTGCAGTTATCAAAGCTGTCTTGATCCTGTCAAATGACTCAAGACACTCATCAGTAATATCAAATGGAGCATCTTTAAGAAGGAGTTGTGTTAGTGGTTTAGCAATTTTGGAAAAATTCTTAATGAAGCGGCGATAAAACCCCGCATGACCAAGGAAACTGCGGACTCCTTTAACATTATTAGGTGGGGGTAATTGCTCAATCACTTGGACTTTAGCGCGATCCACTTGGATGCCTTTATCAGAAACAATATGGCCTAAAACAACGCCTTCAGTCACCATAAAATGACATTTTTCCGTTTAAGACCAAATTATATTCTTCACATCTTCTCATGACTTTAGAGAGATTAACTAAGCATGTATCAAACGTAGAGCATACACACTAAAATCATCCATAAAGACTTCCATAATAGACTCTATGAACTCAGAAAAGATACTCATCATGCAACGTTGAAAGGTAGCAGGGGCATTACACAAACCAAAGGGCATTCTATGATATGCAAAAGTGCCATAAGGACAGATAAAGGTGGTCTTTTCTTGATCATTAGGATGAATGAGAATTTGGAAAAAAACCGGAATATCCATCCAAGTAATAGAAATATTTGTGACACGCCAACTGTTCAAGCATTTGGTCAATGAAAGGTAGAGGGAAGTGGTCCTTTTTAGTGGCCATATTGAGTCGCCTATAGTCTATACACATACGTCATCCAGTCACGGTTCGAGTGGGACTTAACTCATTCTTCGTTTTGCACAACAGTCATACCACCCTTTTTCGGTACTACTTATACAGGACTTACCCACTTAGAGTCAGCAATAGAATAGATAATACATGCATCAAGTAGTTCCATAACTTCTTTCTTAACCACTTCTTGCATGTTTGGATTAAGTCTCCTTTGTGGTTGAATGCAAGACTTATGATCATCCTCGAGGTGTATCCTGTGCATACAAAAATCGGGGCTTATACCCTTCAAGTCATCAATACTGTACCCAATGACCTTCTTATGAGTTTTCAAAACAGTCAAAAGTTGGGAGAGTTGGCAGTTATCAAGTGCAGCACTGACTATTACAAGATTTAACTCATGTTCATCAAAAAACACATACTTCAAATGAGAGGGGAGAGGTTTAAGTTCGGGTTTCTTTACCTCAGTATTGCACGCAGATTGAACCAACCTCTTTATCTTGTGGCATTCACTAAGGTCAACCTCTTCGCTTGCCAGAGCCTTCTCAATAGCAGCGATCTCATTACTCCAAATACTGACTTCATATGAGAAAAAATCAAGACAAAGTACCGCCTTCAAGGGATCTCCAGAGAGAGCTTGGGGCATGTTATCATGGCAAATTACATCAACCACATCAATACTGTAACATTTTTCCTCTAGCATAGGACTTTTCACAGCGGTGCTCAGATTAAAAGTGACTTGATCATCTCCTACCGATAGTGTAAGTTTACCATTTTTCACATCAATTACTACACCTACAATATGGAGGAAGGGCCGAGCCAATATAATTAGAATTTGTGTGTCTTTCTCCATGTCAAGCACAACAAAATCAACGGGAATAAAATTTTTTCCTACCCTAACAGGCACATCTTCTAGAATATCGAGGGGGTATTTAACAGATCTGTCAGCCATTTGCAGAGTAATGTTAGTGACTTTTAAAATTCCCATGTTTAATTTCGATGAAACAGATAATGGCATAACACTCACACTAGCACCTAAATCACACAATGCTTTATCAATGAATAGTCTACCAATGTGACAGGGAATAGAGAAACTACCAGGATCTTTTAATTTTGGTGGAGACTTATTTTGCAAAAAGGCACTGCACTCCTCAGTAAATGCAACTGTCTCCACCTCATTAAAAGCCCTTTTCCTAGTTAAGATATCTTTCATGAATTTTGCATAAGCAGGCACTTGAGTAATTAGTTCTGTAAAAGGAACAGTTACCTGAAGATTCTTGACGATTTCCAAAAACTTACCAAATTGTTGGTCTAGCTTACTCTTGAGCGACGATTTGGAAAAGGAAGTTTGATAAGAGGAATCTCAATAGCATGTTGTTTGGCCTTATTTGTCTCTTTATGTTCAGTCACTTGCTTAGAGTTCTCCTTGTCAGTTTTCGATTCATCTTGGACCCGTTTCCCATCGTTATTGACACTCACAATATCATCAGTAGGCATGTATGGTTCATTATAATGAGAACCATTGCGGAGGGTGATGGCGTTTGCCAAATCTGTTGGATGGATAGACTGTGCTGGTAGAGCACCTTGCTGTCGAGTAGAGTTCGAAGTAACCAATTGTGCCAACTGGTTCATTAACATCTTGTTGTGAGCTAGAATGGACTCAATCCGTGCCTCATCATTTTGTCTGTCTTTTTGCATCTGCAGCATCATATTCCTCATCTCAACCATCATGGGATCAGCAGGAGGTGCTTGTGGGATGGATTGCAAGGTGGTATAGAGAAACCAGGGGGTTGCTGAGAAGGTTGTTGGTAATATCTCTGGTTCAATGGTTGTGCATGTGGTTGTGGTGCAGGAGGATTTAGAACACTAGTGCTCTTGTATGACAGATTAGGATGATTTCTTAATCCCGGATTGTATGTGTTGGAGTATGGGTTGTTCGGCTGAAATGACTTGAAGGCATTAACTTGTTCGAGCAAACTCCGACACTCTTGTGACCAATGTCCAACTATACCACAATTATCACAGAAGATCTCAGATGTAGTACCTAAAGCAGCAACAGTCGCGGGAGAGGTGAGTTGCATATTGTCGAGCTTATTATTAATAACATTCATCTGTGCAGCCAATATGGATATAGAATCAATCTCATGCTTGCCGCCCTTGTTAGCTAATCCTCGAGGGTTGCCATATTGAGAGTTATGAATAGCTATTTCCTCGAGTAAGTCATGTGCAACATCAATTTCTAACTTCATGAATCTCCCGTTTGATGTAGAGTCAAGAATAAGCCTCGAGTTGTTCCCCAAACCATTGTAAAATCCCTGAACTAGGAGCTATTTTTGTAGACCATGATGGGGACATTCTCTCTGGAGGTCCATCAATATTTCCCAAGCCTCATGTAAAGATTCGTCGTTACCTTGGGTGAAATTCGTGATCTGACGACGCAACCTGTAGAAAGCTAAAGCCAAGGTGTTCCAATCTGTGATCCCAAGAGCGGTGCAATTAATCCTGTTGTACCACATCTTTGCCTTGTCCCGAAGTGAAAATGGAAAAAGAATCTCCTGAATTTGATCTTGTGTTACTCCCTACTGCTTAATAGTAGAACAATATTGACAAAAATCCTGATAATGTAGATTAGGGTCTTCATTAGGTCCACCACCGAATTGTTTCCTTTCGATCATATTCAGCAATGCAGGTTTGATCTCAAAATTGACAGCTTCAATTTCGGGCATTTGATTGCTCTAGGGAAACTCAGCCAAGGAGGGTTGGGAAAAGTGAGTAAGTCTCCGAGCCATTTATGATTCTCCGGGAATAGTAGGAACAGAACGTCTAGAATCAGAGTCGGAATCAAAATCAGAATCCAAAGGTCTATCTCCCCCTGAATTATCTCGCAATCGTATGTCTGAAGAAGTTCTTCTGTCTATGGAAGGATCTTTCAATTTTAAAATCAAATGGAAAACCACCAGAACTTAAACTCTTGTGCGTAGACGAACTAAATAACAAACAATTAAGAGGTTGTGTCCCAAAGAACAAGTGTTCTCTGAGACGAGAATATATAATATAGATTCTAAAACAATTAAAGAAAAATGGAACAAAACCGTTATTCCCCAACAACGGCGCCAAATTTTGACAGGCTAAAGTCGTATCACCTAATCAAAAGTAATCCTAAAGTCTTCTAATAGATAGTCAGGGAAGTAGGGTCGAATCCACTGGGGAAAACAATGTTCTTTTCCTAATTGTCAATCAAATTAGATTATAGGGAACGAGTGTTGTTGGTTATTATACTAAACTCGATAATATAACTATATCAAGAGTATCAATAATAAAGAGCCTAGGGTATGGGTTCACCAATGAACAATAATTGCAGGATGAAACACAACAATCAATAATTAATAATGCAGTTAAACAGGTTGTTTTGTTCTCTCGAATCGAAATCAACCATAGAATGATATTAACAGGCTCTAGCAATTTATTAATACCAAATCTACCTATTGAAACTAGCCTTAATATTAAGTTTATACCTCTCGGCATAACCTAATATTGCAATACTATAGCAATCAAATCTGGCCAAATTAGATTGAATAGAGATAATACATTCAATAGGAATCAATAAACATCATCAAGTATCAATACTTTATAAACATCCCTTCATAATTGATCATGGATCCCCTAAACTCTAGAAATAGACTACTTAATCATATTTGAAACAAACATACTCATGGTGAAATAAGTAAACATGATGAATAAATAATCAAGAACTAAACAAGATAATAAGGGAACAGAAAGAATACCAATTGTAGAACAATCTTGTGAAATCCGCACTTCTATTGAAAGTTCAATGAATAAAAATGATAAAAAGTAATACTAGGGTTCTTAGGTAAATAAAAAGTGCTTAGAAACATAAAAGTCGAAACTCTAATAATAAATCGTAGTCTTTTGATTCTGAAAAGATAAGTATTTATATATCCATCAAATACTGCGGCAACACGCGCTCAGAAATGCCTTAAAAGATTCTGCCCGACTAATCCGGGCGGATTTCGCCCGACCGGGCGGTCATCAGGTGTTCAATTTCTTCGCCACGTCCGACCGGGCGGATTTCAGCTCTTCATTTCACTTGTTCTCTTCTCGCCCGACCAACCCGGGCGGATTTCGCCCAGTTGGGCCCGCAAGTAAAACTCTCTGGCTTCTTTCAAGTCTCTAAATTTGGCGAATTTAAATCGCCCGACCAACCTGGGCGAATTTCGCCCGGTCGGCCCGTCATCAGCTTTTGACGCCCAAAATCCGATCTTCAAAGTATTACAACTTTAGCGTTATTTGACTGAATTAAGCAATTGGCCACTTTCTGAAAAGCTCTTGAACCATATAATCCAACTCATGTAGAGTGATCGTGCTCCCAAAAACACATAAATCTCTTTTAGTGGTATAAAAGAATAGGAAATGCACCTAAACATGCTAATTCCTACAAGAATCAATCTGAGGCTACAAGCATACTACAAGGAGCGCATTAGTACTAAAAATGGCTCCCAAGAGCGCAATTAAGACCAATAATTCAGGAGGGATGGAGGTAAAATCTCTATATAAAATAGACATATCAACTATTGAAAGATAAGACATCTTCATGACCATGAAAATAAATCATATGGGCAGCACTAGAAACTTGTGCGGTTGAGCAGTGGCTTTGAAAGTAGCTGGCTATCCAATCATATACAAAATGTGGAGGAAACGAACCCTGGCATTTACCTGGTGAAGAGGAAATAGAAAGCTCTCCCAAGCCTCTGTCAATGCTTGCAAGGACAGGAGCGATTAAGGAAATTTCACGACCACTTGCAGGTTTGAAAACACTAAGGCGAATACGACCCTCATTTTTCACAAGGAGGGAAAAGCGCAAATCCAGCGTGAGAGAAATGTTGCAAGATAGGTTTTACGACGATGAGCTTCGGGAATGTCTAGGTCAAGAAACGCTCCATGAGTAGTGTCATTCTTTGGCTGAGGGTTCCCAAATGTTAAAAAATCCTTGTCATATACAGGATAACTCGCCCTTTTCCTAGTACTTTTAGGTGGTGTTGAGTACATGAGAGAGTCACGAAACCAAAAATGACACCATTCTTCAAAAGTGACACATGACTTATTAGATTTTGTTGTTAAGTGGCAAAAAGCTTCAAGCAAGTATGTGCAATTGTGGGGAAGACCTAAATCATGTTTCACTTTGGATTCTTCAAGCGCCTTGGCAGGGATCACCTCGTCATAAAGAAGAACAAAAATGGGCAAACCACCAAGGATATGAACATCCCTTAAGCTAATAGACATATGTCCCTCTGAAAGAAGCTAAGTGTTCGTCAGAGGGCACCATGATTCAAAGAAGGTTTGCATAACTGAACTGTCGCACTTGTAAAGGAACATGGAAGCATACACAACATCGAGTAGGTGGATGCGAGAAAGAGTATTTCTGAAATGGCGTAAGATGCCCTCTAACCACTCCCAACAGCAAGGGTTATGCTTGAACTGAACTCCAAAATGCATATTAGAGCTCCACCTAACCTCTTTTTGGGAAATGCGTGCATGGAGTGTCGTCACTGGTTTGGTGTCAGTGCATGCTTGGTGATGGAAGGCGAGAAGAATTGGTTTGGATGATCTTTATGTGTGTATATATGACAAAATAAAAAAAAAAGAAAAGAGAATAAAAAAAGCACGGTAAAAAAGAAAACGTGGGCTCACATCAGTATATTGCGGTTAGAAGCTTTGTTATATGGCCCATGCGTACTAAAAGAAATAAAGAAAAAAAAAGAAAACAAAAAATCAATTCTTCTCGCCACCTATCACCAAGCATGCACTGAGACCAAACCACTGCCTACACTTCATGCACGCATTTCCCAAAAAGAGGCCAGGTGGAGTTCTAATATGCATTTTGGAGTTGAGTTCAAGCATATTCCTTACTATTGGGAGTGGTTAGAGGACGTCTTACGCCAATTTAGAAATGCTCTTTCTCTCATCCACCTACTCGATGATGTGTATGCTTTCATGTTTATTTCCAAGTCCGACAATTCAGTTATGCAAACCTTCTATGAATCACGGTGCCCTCTAATGATCACTTTACTTCTCTTTGAGGGAGAGATGTCTATTAGCTTATGGGATGTTCATGTCCTTTATGGTTAGCCCATTTTTGGTCTTCTTTATAATGAGGTGATCCCTCCCAGAGCGCTTAAAGAATCCAAAGTGGAACATGATCTACGTCTTCTCCACAGTTGCACATACTTGCTTGAAGCTTTTCGCCACTTAACAACAAAATCTAATAAGTCAGGTGTCAGTTTTGAAGAATGGTGTCATTTTTGGATTTGTGACTCTCTCATGTACTCAACACCACCTAAAAGCACAAAGAAAAGAGCGAGTTATCCTTATATGACAAGGATTTTTTATCATTTGGGAACCCTCAGCCAAAGAATGACACTACTCATGGAGCGTTTCTTGACCTAGACATTCCCGAAGCTCATCATCGTAAAACCTATCTTGCAACATTTCTCTCATGCTGGGTTTGCGCTAATGCCCTCCCTGTGAAAATTGAGGGTCGTATTCGCCTTGGTGTTTTCAAACCTGCATTATACCTTGCAAGTGGTCATGAAATTTCCGTAGCCGTTCCCGTCCTTGCAAGCATTTACAGAGGCTTGGGAGAGCTTTCCATTTACTCTTCACCAGGTAAACGCCTAGGGTTCGTTTCTTGAGTATTCCATTTACTCTTCTAGGGGTGTTCGTGTGATTAATTTTTATGGCCATGAAGCTGCCTTATCTTTCGATAGCTCAGAAGCAAGATTTCTCATTCGATCTAACAAGGCAATTGCTTGACTTGCTACTTTTGTGACCAGAGGTAGGGATGAAGATTTCATTGACGATAACATGCAATCTCGTTAGACTGCTAGGGTGTTCCTTAGTATCAGATCTAGGTTTATAACTTGAGGCATGATAATTGCTATGTGATTGAGTAGTACAACCCTCACAGGTTTAGTTGATTATTTGGTTTTTACCAAGATTTGCCTGGCGAGCTGGAGATCCAAAAATTTGCCACACAGGATCACTTTATTTAGCTTCTTCAGTTCGAGCATTCACTCAAGAACCAACTCTTCTTTCTTGATACTTGGTCGTTGCGCTGGCACCAAACTTAGACTACTCGTGCCTTTGTGTCTTGGTGGAAATCAGTCTATTCTTTAACTTATTCCTTGCGCTCTTCAGTTCTCCTGATGTCTCTAAAACTCGTGGCCAGAGTAAGTTATGAAAAAGAAAGGTGAATGATTCCACTAGTTCACTAAAGGAGAAGGTTGCTAAGATCCTTATTGAGCCTGATGAGAAGCGTAAGCTCAAGGTCAAGCTGACAAATCATTCCGTCCTTCCCCTTTCGCAAGAAGTTGTTGCAAAAGGTACAAAAGATGAGAAATTAGTTTTTGACGACATCTTCGGTAGTAGCTATGATGAAGAATCAGATCATGAGGAAACCCAAGTAAGTTGCTTAATGTTCTACCTCATTCTCCTTTTCCTTTTTGTCTGCATATTCTTACATCTTACCTCCTTCTTCTCTGTGTATTTAGAATGACCAGGATGAAATGGACATTGTCGAGTTTGGACACTTGAAGGAGAGATGAAAGACATCCACCAAAAGCAAACTCAACTGAAGGAAGAACTCGCGGAGCTGACTATCAAGGAGAGCAATCTAATGACAGTCATCGCATATTCAAAAAACCTTCTTGAGGATCAGGCAACAACAATGAAAGACTTGACAAAATCACATACTTCTCTTGAGGAAAGCATTGTTGATGTTAAGCAAGCGGAGACTAAGTTATCGACATCAAAGAAGAGCTCTGATGAGGTTCATGAGGCATTGGACACCTTACAATGGGAGCTATAAGTTATCCTTTTCCTCCCTTTTTTTGTTAGTTTTGATTTGAGAGACTAGTGAATTGTCTTAGTTTGTTATTTCATTCTTTTTTTTTGAAATAGAACACATATCCATTTAATTTGTAATAAAGAATACTTGCAATACACATTTAATTCTCCTATAATACAAACGCCTCAATGTTTATTTTTTATTTTTTTTACCATTCACAGTTTCTACTCTTACAGGCCAGGAGTATTACATTTTTTTGTTTTAACCGTTCACAAATTATACTCTTGCAGGCCAGGAGTATTACAATGAATGAATTTTGTTTTTTTTGGTGGGGCTGGACTTGAAGTATATATGACTTCTTCAAGCTGCCTACGTACATGTGAAGCAAAGGAATTCACTCCACAAGCTCAAGCCAACGTAGTTCATCAAACACTAATTTATTTGTTCTTTTGTTGTTATTTTTTTTTATTACATGAATATACAGTTTATTCTCTTGCTTAGGAGTTTACATGGTGAAAAACTTCAAGGATAGTAACGCTTTAAAAACTTCCCGTTGATAGGCCCTATGCACAATCCGTCAGCATCAACAATCTGGTAAGCTCTATTTGTGTATACATCCTGAACAACATACGGGCCATCCCATTTTGAGTCGAACCTGCTTCCTGTCTTGTGATAAATGATGATGGGTGTCTTCACGGCAAGAACCATATCCCCAACTTGAAAAGAACGGGATCGCACCTTCTTATTGAATACGTCGTGTCATACGAGCTTGGTAGCATTCCAACTTTTGTTGTGCTTCAAGTCTTTTTTCATCAAGGGCTTCTAATTTCGCCAATCGAATCTTAGAATTTCATTCCGCCGTAAAATCCTCTTGAATGACTATCTTCAATGATGGGACTTGTATTTCCAATGGCAATACAAACTCTACTCCATGTACGAGTAGATAGGGTGTTGATTAAGTTGGTGTTTGGTACGTAGTACGATATGCCCATAATGCTTCACGAAGTTTCTCATGCCATTCTTGCTTGTGCTTTGATACAACCTTACTGAGTAATAATCATGCGTATAATTAATAGGTTTTATTTCAAGTGTTGGATAGTTTGTTTCAATTTCCCAAAATGTAAAAAAATTATGATTTAAGCAGTCTATCTATGCACCTCAAGTGCATTACGCACACGGTACTACCAATACTCCTAATGTTTGCCTTTAAATGTTCAATCAATAAAACAAAATATGTGTGGGGCCCCTGTCTTCTGGGGGCCCTATGCGATCACTCTTATTGCATGAGCTCTAAACGTCCCTATCTAGAACTTTTTTTGGCAATTAAAAATTGTTATTGATAACAAAAAGAACAAGACCAACCACCAAACAACTACCAAGGATACATCAACTCTTCAAAGTCCTAGCACGACTCTACAAGAGCAATCCAAGAGAAAGCAACAGCTATAAGAAAGATACTCAATAGGCTGAGAAGCAAAGCAACAAAGTAAACGAGCTATACAATGACTAGTTTCCTAACCTCATCAGAGCACCTATAAGCAACATTAAAGATAATCTGCTTGCTAATCTCTAAACTATCAACCTTATCACCATTGAACACAAGGCTATTTCTATAAGTCCACATAATATACAAAGTCTCAGTAAAGAACATAGTGTGAAGCTGAGCTTAAGGGGATTTAGTGTGACTTTCATAAGCAACCAGATGAAATTCTTCAGCAAAACTTCGCATACTGTAGGAAATCCCAATCTGTTTTAGACAAATCTTCCACATTATATGAGAAACTGAACAATAAAAGGATAGGTGGGATCTAGTCTCTTCACCATTATCACAAAGCACACACTGTTTATCAAGAGTGACTCCCTAGCAGTGGAGCCTACTTTTAGTTGTCAATCTATTATGTAGAGCAAGCCAAATAATGAAGATTGCCTTAGGGCATGAATTTTCGTTGCAAATGATACGCCTCCAACTAACTTTACCATGATCCCCTTGCATACATTTGTATAATTTCTTAATAGAAAACACCTCTCTCTCAAGCATCTGATGGGCATTAAACTCTTGAAAGATATCCCTGCTGGTTAGCAATTTTTTCATTGATCAAGAGAGTCTTTGGGGGATAGGAATTGCATCCACCTGCTGTCTCTTGACATAATAAGCATGCAACCATCTAATCCATAACCTATCTTATTCTGGCTGAAAACCCAATAGTGCTTGGCAACAACAACTTTGTTCCACATTACCATGTCTTTTATATTCCACCCTCCACAAACTTTCTAGAGACAAATAGTATCCCAAGCCACGTAAGCCTTCCTTGACTTAGCATCAAGCCCAGTGCAAAGGAAATTTCTACATATACTTTGGATTTCCTTGATCACCTTTTTTGGAAGGACAAAAATCTAGCACCAATACAACTGGAATCCTTGCAGCACTGATTTGACTAATTGCAATCTAGCAACATATCTTAACTTTTATACAACCCATGAATGTGTCCTGCTTACATTTTTTCAATAAGAGCTTTGCATTCAGCATAGAACAACTTTCGAGTGGCAAGAAGGACCCTAGGTACCTGAATGGAAAATTACCAAAAGGAATATTGATAATCTGCTACAAGAGGCTATTTCATCATCAGAAACTCCAGCTATATAGAAGTTACTCTTGTCCAGGTTAGCCTCAAGCCCTTAAACACTAGAGAACTTGTTGAAAGCATCAAAGAGCAATTGCAAAGAACTTGAATCTGCTCTAGCAACCATAAGCATATCATCAGCAAACATAAGGTGAGTGATCCCTAGCTTTTCACATCTAGGGTGAAAGTTGAAGTCAGGTATATGCTTTAATCTCCCAAGTGATCTAGATAGGTATTCCATTCCTATGGCAAATAGGAATGGAGACATAGGGTCTCCTTGCATGAGCCCCTTCCTTGCACTAAAAGGCCTGCTAGGAAGCCCATTCACCAGTATAGAGTATTAGACTGAACTGACACAAGCCATTACCCAATTCAGAAAATGAGTAGGGAACCCAATTTCAGACATTACATTATACAAGAAAGACCACTCTATGGAATCATAGGCTTTCTTGAGATCCACTTTCACCATGCACCTAGGAGAAACATTTTTAGTTGAATAACCCTTAATCAACTCAGTGGCTAGTAAAACATTATCAGATATATTCCTCCCAGGCATGAATCCAGATTGAGCCAGATCAACAACTTCACCAATCATGCCTTGCATTCTATTGGTTAGGACTTTAGTAATGATCTTATATAGAACAGTACAACAAGCTATAGGCCTATACTCTTTCACATAGGTAGGGTTAGCCACTTTAGGAACAAGAGTAATCAAAGTACAATTGATAGCTCGCATCATATCACAATTGTCAACAAATTGCATAACAGCAGCATATACATCATGCTTTATAAGGTGCCAGGCCTTCTTAAAGAATAAACTATTATAACCATCACTGGGGCTTTGGAGTCATCTATGTCAAATAAGACATCATCAATGTCTTTGTGAGTGACAAGCTGCACCAACATAATAGCAACACTATGACTGATTTAAGACCCTTCTATAATCAAATGAATGTCCACTCTAGGAAGAGCACTAGCAGAAGAGCCAAGAAGTTGTTTATAAAACTGCACAATCTCCTTTTGTATATCGGCTATTTTATAGAGGCGTTCACCTGATTCTATGTACAAAATATCAACATTATACTTCAAAAATCTTTCTTTCATTGCCTGAAAGAAAAAGTGGTTATTATCATCACCATGCTTCAACCAGTGGATTCGAGATTTTGTCTAAGAGCAGATTCAGATCATCAATTTGTATATATTTGTTAAGCTGAAGCAACATCTCTTTTTCTTGAATTACAAGGGCACAGGAAGTAGGATCATCCTTAATAAGTGTTTGGATGTAACTAACTTCATCCGTAGCTTTATCAATTTGCTCATGTAAGTTTCCATAATATCTTTTATGCAACTTTTTTAAATGCACCTTCCCTCTCTTCAAATTTTCCCACACCTGTTGCATTGGATCCATAACACCCCTCTTTTCCTAGTGATTCTCCACAACAACCAAAAAATCATTTTGCGCAGACATATAATTGAAGAACTTAAATGGCCTCCTTTGCCTATTATTATCACACCTCAATACCAAAGGAGAGTGATATGAAATTCCAGGATTCAAATATTCCACAGCAAGACTAGGAAACATGGAAAGCCATCATAAGTTCACTAGGCATCTATCAATCCTACTTGCAATTCTTAGATCTCCCACACCTTTATTAGACCAAGAAAAGAAGTGCCACAAGATTTATACTCCCCAAAATCTGAATTAGCAAGCAAACTCATACAATCTTGTGTTTCATAGTTAGACACAAGATTACCATTGAGTCTGTCCCCACTAGCAAGGACATCATTAAAATCTCCTATAACACACTAAGGAATGGACATTTGAAGGTCAATATTGATAATTTCAAGCCACAAAGCTTTCCTATCATCAACTGTATGCAAGCCATAAACTGCAGTAAACCCAATATGATGGCCAATACTTTTGTCATCAAGTTCATAATGAATCATCTGTGTACTTTTCTGCAATACTTGTAATACAATCCAGCTGGGGTCCCAAGCAATCCATATCCTCCCCTTGCTTGATTGATCATAATTACTCTCCCATTTCCACTAATTCCCAAATTTCTTATGAATCCTCTCTTTATTCTGAATCTTTACCCTTTTTTCAAGCAATGCAAAAAAAAAGTGACTTTATTGGCTCCTATAAACTTCTTTATTTCACCTATCTTTAGAGGATTATTCAATCCCCTTACATTTCAGGTGCATAAGATCATTAACTTGGAGTGATTGTGAATGAACTTGATCCAGCTTCATCAACTATGTGAGTAACCACTCTAGGCCCCTTCAACATCTCTATTTCCTTCCCTTTCTGCCCCTCTGGTTACTATGTTCCAGGGAGGAGGCCTAACCTCTGCCACTTCACTCTCTGGTTGCTGGTTTACCACATTTATATTCTCAGCTAAAGGCTCAGACTCACCTACTATCTTCTATTGCTCAATGTGCTCAAGGGCAACTGGAATAAACCCAATTGTTACTGCTTGCTGTTGATCTTTAATAGCAGCTTTAGCCACCCATTTCTGTGTAGGCTTCACATTCTCTGTCACTTTCCCCCTCTTGTTATAGGACCTTTTTTGAGGCAATTATGGCTCACAAATTGGCATTTTTTACAAAAAAGAAGGATCCCACTCAAAACATATCTTTTGTTCAATCATTCTGCCTGATTCTTCTTCAATCAATACTGATTTTGGCAAAGGTTTAGTAACATCAACCTCAATGAGCATCCTTGCAAAAGAAATGTGTTTCTGATGAGTAGTGCATTCTTCAGCAAATAAAGGTACTCCTATCATACTCCCAATTCAACTAAGTGAGTCCACACTCCAATAACCCAAAGGCAGATTAAGCATTCTTACCCACAAAGGTATAACCCTCAACATTCCAGTTTGAAAATTAAATTATAGTGCCCAAGCTTTAATAATCATCAGTCTATTATTAAGCATATGGGGACCAGAATATAAAATCTCATTTCTATCATCAACATTTTGAAACTTCACAACGAAATACCCATTTTCATGAAGAAACACCCGAGGTTTTGTAACATTATTCCACTCTTTTTCAATGTGATTAATGATCATACCAATTGAAGGTGTATGGCCAACAACATAGACTATAATAGTTGAAGCCCATACCTCAGCCAAGTGATTTACCTCATCTTTGTCAAGTTTAGCAATCAGCTTTCCTTCTCTCACAGTACGAGCCACAAATTTCTGGGATGTCCTTTTTACCATCAAAGACTTATCTGCAACAACTTTCTCCCAAGGAAGTGGAGATGGTTGCATCTTCAATCTTCTAATAGCTCCTAATTGACCTCCAGAGTTCACCTGATCATCATTCCGGTCTAACTCAGCCACATATGGAACTTCAACCCTCTGCTCATGTGGAGTTCGAACTTCTCCTTGTTTTACAATACTGCTATGAACCTCTCCATTGTTCGATGTATTACTCACAATCGGATTCATGTCAGTAAGATTAGCATTAAACGCATCTTTCATTGCATCAAAAATCGAAGTTGTTCCCATATGAACTTCAGAAACCCTAGTTACTTTTACATCGGATTGTGAAGATTTGCCTACATTTGAAGCTCGTTTAGCTCCTTTTTTTTGTGTCACATTCTGCTGCGGTGACGGTGATTTTCTCCGGCGGCCCATTAGTGCCTGAAAATAGCTAGCTTGCTACCTAAGCTATCACTCAACACTCATGGAGAGAAATCGACTTTCATACTTTACCCCTATCTAGAATTATAAATTAAAAATGAGCATTTGCAAACATGGGTGCATATATGTTCTACAAGTTGAATATTTACCAACATAGATCTATAGCAAGATGTGTATAAATGTTAAATAAATTGCACAAGATTAAAAAAACAAATATTGAATTATGTTTATATATCAACACTGATAGATAGTATGCCTTGCGGCCTTGGATGAGCATTTAAAATCATAATTTCAGTTAAGTGAAATGGTGTTAGGAAAGATAAGATTACATTGTTGTTTAGACAAGTTAGAAGTTTCCTTATTTATGACTCTTATGTATTATATCTTAGGCACAACGTGAATAATAACCTGGTACAATTTCAACCCCAAAAAATTATTTTACATGGTACCAGAGCCACAATGGCTGACACACCTAAACCGCCCAAATAATGGCAAGCGACGGAGCACCACCGCCACGAGCACCACCGCCACAAGCACCAACAAAAATTATTGATGGTACTTCTTCGTTTTTTCTCGGTCCTCAAGACCAACCCGGAGATCTCATTACACCTACATGAATTCCGGCGAGTACTACGATGATTAGGTAAGAGACATCTAGTTCGCGTTTGAAGCACACCGCAAATTCAGTCTTTGGATGGTACTTTCACAAAATCCTCCCCACCGTATACTGCCTTAGATTGGAATATAATTAATGGCATTCTTGTTTCGTGGATCATGATCACAATCGACCTTGATGTTAAGAGTACATTAACTACGTATTATGAAGCTACACGTTTGTGGTATCATCTTAAACAACGTTAGGCTTGGTAATGGACATAATTCAACTTTAAAATCCTTTATTGCTAAATTTTAATGAAGGTGTATTTTCATTTCGCCTACGCGGGATGAGCATATATTTGGCTACCTCATTGTAAAGGTTTTATTGAAAATGTTTTGGAGTCACCAACAAGTCTTTAAAGGAAGACTCATAAACCTAGATGGATATTGGAAAATTGCTGCCACAACTTAGGGACTTATCCAATGTAGATTTTCCCGTCATGACACCATAGATGGTTAATAAACCACATATTGAGTTCGGGGATGAGAGTACGAAAGCGACCAGGAACCACATTCGCGCATTGATGACCTCTACTTAATATTGATTCATGTCGAGTTTTATGCAAATAAATAACCAAATAATATTTTCATGCACCTTAAAAATTTATTAGTCTAGGTTGGTTCATAAAACACATAAAAGACTAATTTTTTAGTGATATGTAACTAGTTGATGATGACCTCCCATCGCCAACTATGTCTGGTATGAGACCTCCAAAACACTCTAGTATAAATGTTCTCACTAGAGAAGGATTTTAAAGCGATAGAAATGCTTCGAAAAGATTTTATGATCCAAAACATCTTGATCAAAGAATATGGTTTTTCTCTAATTTTGATAAATCTGCTCAAGATTTTGTCAGCGAACAATGGTATGCTCTCATGAACAAATTATATACAAATATTTTATTTTTTTTATATTGTTACCAATATATTTAAGTAATTTGAAAATTCCTTATCCATTTTCTAAATTATGTGTTGAATCCAATTTAAACATAAAATGGACTCTTAAAAATGGTGAGATAGTATCATCCATCCTCCTTTATCAGGTTTGCAAGTTGCCACAAATGAAGGTACTAGCCATGCTGCTTCATTTAAAATAGAAAGAGATGCTGATGACAAAGCAGATCCTTCGTTAGGAGATATAAAAAAGATTTATGAACAAAATAATTTTTCAAACAGAATGTTACATACAATTGCCAAACAAGTTGATTTGATATCTACTCAAATTGATTCTTTATCTTCGAAAGATTTGTAATATTCGGATTCTCAATCTTCAAAAGAAATAGATGATTTGTCAAAGAAAATAAACGGGATTTCTCTCCAGCAGCAAAGTCCCAGTTTTCCCAATGAAATTTAAAAACCCCTTATTAATGTTCCAACTATCTTTCTGATTTCAAAAGGCATTGGTAATATATAGTAGTAAACAAATTCTAAAAAAATTTATAAAAGATTAGATAAAAACATCATTTGTATAGAAAAGGATATAGAGGCAAATGTAATTGCTAAAGCCTTTTCATCAGGTGATGAATCTTTAGTTCAAATTAATAGAATTCAGTTTAAAAATTGGAAGTATAATCCAGTGAGAAATTATTATTCCAGACCTACTCTTCATGATCTCCAATTTGAAGAAAGAGGAAACTATGGTCCTCAAAATATTTATTCTGGTGATCAACTATACGATTGGAATATACATGGTAGATTATAATTCAAAATTTCCAAAGTTTTACAAGAAATGTGTATTCCCGCTCGTGCATACGCTTTAAATGATTTTACAAATGATCAAGTTGCTTTCGATATTGTGAGTAGTTTTTCTGGCCAATTAATAAAGAGCTGGTGGGATAATACTTTCACTCCAGATGAGAGAATACACATCTGTAATCACACCAAATTAGATGGGACAAAAGACAGACTTTCTCTTTTGCTCCAAACCATATCTCTCAATTTTATTGGTGGAACAAATGAATGCTTAAAATCTACATCTTTAGTTTTACTAATCTTCGATGTCCAACTTTGAATGATTATCGCTGGTACAAGGATACATCCTTATCCAATTTTCTTACCAGAAATGATAACCAACAACCATTTTGGAAAGAAAAGTTTATTTCTGGACTTCCAAATTTGTTTTCTCAAAGAATTTTCCAAAAACTGAGAGAGACTATAGGCAAAGAAACAATTTTGTATGATCAATTAACATATGAACAATTGTTTGCTTTTATAAAAAAGGAAGGCTTATCTCTTTGTAATGAGTTAAAAATTCAATCCAAGTATGGAAATGAAAAGGCTCAACAAAGACGACAACTTGGATCTTTCTGTGAAGCCTTTGATTTTGAGAAAATCCAAACCCCTTCCACTGCTCGAAAACAAGTATAAACAAGTTTAAAAAATTCATCAAAAGAAAGGAAATAAATTTCAAAAGGTTTTTCCATAAAGGAATTCAAAAAGATCATGTGTCATAAATGTGGCAAGCTTGGTCATAAAGCAAATAATTGTAGTTTTAAGAATAAGATCAATAAATTTTCCAAGATGATCCAGACTTACGAGAAAAGCTTTTAAACGTTTTCCAACTGAATCAAAGTGAACTAGAAGAATCTGATCACTCTGATTTTGAGTCTGATAATATTATTTATCAATTAGATTATGATCAGGGTTCAGATACTTCTAATTCTAATCACTCTTTCCAATTTTGTGTTATTTCCAAGAAGGAAAAAGAAAAGAAATTACTTCTTGAAATCATTGATCAAATTCAAGATAGTGCCATAAGAAAGCAATATCTTGAAAGATTACGAGAAATCAAAATCTTCTCTAATTGAAGAAAAAGAAAAACAAATTTCATTGAGTCCTCAAAAAATTCTTTACAATTCTACATATAACAAGACTTTAATTTCCCCGACAAACATTCAAGATCTCCAATCCGAGGTTAATCAAATAAAATCTCGAATTCGAGAACTTGAACGAAAATTTTTAAATCTTCAAACTACGGATTTAGAACTCGATGCGAAAATAACACTTCTTCAAAATCCTAATTTTGAAATCGGAGAACCATCAGAACCTCCGATTCCAACGAATTTCTATTCAAGTTTCTATAAGTCCAGTTGACAATGCGAATTTTCTTCAAATTATTCAAAGGATTAACTACCAGAATTGGTAATGTCCAATTACTTTAATCTTATATAACTATTTTCAAATTAATAACATGGCATTATTTGATAGTGGTGTTGATCTCAATTGTATTATAGAAGGATTAATCTCTTCTACATACTATGAGAAAACTATTGAACATTTGTCCAGTGCTATTGATTAAAAACTCCAAATCAAATACAAGCTTCCAAAGGCCTATATTTGTAATGATGGTTATTGTTTCAAAACTCCATTTACTATTGTTAAGGATATAAGTGATATTATCTCCATTTCTTAACTGAAATTTACCCATTTTTTATTAATGAAATTGGTATTCATACTTTTGTTGCTGATAAAAGTATTTCTTTCAAATTTTCCTTTTCATTACCACGTAAAGATGTCCATCTTCTTCAAAGTAATTCTATTTAAAAACAACTTAACATGTTTTCTGGAGGGAAGAACAGGATGAAAAACTCCAAGGCTTCTCCTTCCAAGAAACGACAGACAAGGATTGTAATTCATCCCACTGGTGGAATTCTAGTATCTACAAATCAATTTTCTAATTTATCAGATTTTCCACAAATTTCTTATGCTCATAAATATCTCAAACGACTCCCAAAAAAACTCAAACCACCTCTCCAATTACTTCTGATATTTTGTATGTTCCTAAAACCTCCATACAAAAATATTTTCCTAACTACATTTACCTCTAATAAATTTCCATCCCATGATGATTTTAATAAAAAGATCTCTGAATATATCTACAAAATAATTCCCAAGAATTTCAATTGGTTTCCTTTTGAGATAATCGAACCTTTCCAATCTAACAGAAATATTCTTCGAGATACCAGTTCTTACCACTTCAAAAACTATATTTCTGCCTCTACATAGTATTCAAAATGCCTAATATTTCATGTTTTTACCACTACATACTGGAACATCCCTCTAATAAAATCAAGACCATTCTCTTCCAATTTTCAAGATCCCACACTCCTATAAACCTACAATTATTGCGATTATATCCAAGCATGGTGTAATGTTTTCCTCATCCAAAGCTATAAACATTCCTGGTTTATCAGCTTCCATCCTGACTGTCTCTAGAAAAATAAAGCATTCCTAATATTATTTCTTGAATGGTGGGAACGTTATGGAGCACCTCCAAAAATCTTTCCAAAAGAGCTTTAAGATTCCTTCCAAATGTATTGTTCAAAGGCTAAAATCAAAGAAGGATTTGAATTCTCCAATATCATGTACTTCTCCCAGACATTTCGAATATCCTACATAATATGCTGGAACTATAGAGTGACAAAGGCTAGACTTAGTCTCCTGAAATAGAAGGTGAAGAGTAGTTGGATAAAGGGGGGAGATGAAAATTCTGCCTACTTTCATGCTTGCTTGAGGAAGATAAGACAGCAAAATCATGTGTATAGAATAAAGGATTCCTCTGGTAGCTGGAAAGAAAATCCAGATGATATTGAAGCATCTTTTCTAAACTACTATGAAAAGTTGTTAGGCTCTGAAAGTGAAGCCAATAATAGAGTTAGTAACTCTATTATTGCTGAAGGTGAAGTGATTAGCAACCAGCAACAACACGATTTATGTGCTCCCTTCACTGGTACTGATGTTAAGGAGGCTCTCTTTGATATTGATGAAGGGAAAGCAGCAGCACCTGATGGCTATTCCAGTGGATTTTTTTAAAAAAGATGGCCTTGTGTGAGCCAAGAGATTGTGGAAGTTGTCCTTGACTTCTTTCATACTGGTAGACTACTCAAACAGATTAATGCAACTACACTTTGCTTAATCCCTAAAGTGGATCAACCTAGAGATGTGAGTCAATTTCGACCCATAGCTTGCTGCAATGTACTGTATAAGGTAATATCCAAAATGTTATGCTCCAGATTGAAGATGGTATTACCAGGTATAGTGGATCAGGTTCAAGTGCTTTTATTGCCAATAGAAGCATCATGCATAATATCTTGATTTGTCAAGATATCTTGAGCCACTATAAAAGGAAGAGTGAGCCTCCTAGATGTACATTGAAGATTGATCTAAGGAAGGCCTATGATTCTGTAAGCTGGTCCTTCTTAGGTGAGCTCCTCACCAAGTTGAAGTTTTCTGAGACTTTCAGGAGGTGGATCATGACTTGTGTCACCAGCCCTTCATACTCCATTAGTATAAATGGTGGCTTGTGTGGGTTTTTCAAAGGCAAAAAGGGGCTAAGACAGGGGGATCCACTTTCCCCTCTATTGTTTGTGGTGGTTATGGAGTATTACACTAGAATCATGAAGAAGATGAGCAATAAGCCTGGGTTTGGGTATCATGTTAGATGCAAAACTCTTAAGCTTACCCACCTTATTTTTGCTGATGATCTAATGTTGTTCTGTAAAGGAGAGGTCAGATCTGTTGTGCTTATGATGAGGGCTCTAAATTCTTTCTCTCAAGCATCTGGGTTGAATGCTAGTAATGACAAGTCAGCTATCTACTTTGGGAACCTCAATGAAGAAGTTCAAACAAGGCTTTTGCAAGTAACTGGCTTTAAGAAGGGTAGGTTCCCCTTTTAGATATCTAGGGGTCCCTATAACTTCTAAAAGAGTCTCTACTACTGCCTGTGATATCCTAGTTGATAGGATTCTGCATAGGCTATTATACTGGACCTCTAGGGATCTATCCTATGTGGGTAGGAATGTGTTGGTAAACTTAGTACTGCTTAGTCTTTACATTTACTGCGGTCAAGTTTTCATAATTCCTAAAGGGGTGATGCAGAAGATTATGCAACTTTGTAGAGCTTTCTTGTGGGAGGGCAAGGCCTATCTTACTAAGTCCCCTCTTGTTAGCTGGGATTGGGTCTGTAGACCTAAGAAAAGTGGAGGGTTGGGAATCAGGGACTGTAAGCTGTGGAATATGGCAGCTATTGGAAAGTATACCTGGCAAATTTCTCAAAAGGAAGACACTCTGTGGATTAAATGGGTGCACTGTATATATATATTAAAAATGAGAATTGGTGGACTTATGTGGCTCCTTCCTCTGCTAGCTGGTCTTGGAAATTAATTTGTAAGATGAAGGATAAACTTAAAGTTGCTTATCATAATAATCTTTGGATGGATGGCAGCAGAGAGTACACTGTTAAGCAAGGATATAAATGGCTCAGGGGAGATCAAGGAAATGTAAGGTGGTAGCATTGGGTCTGGAATCCAATCAACATCCCTAAACACTCATTTATAGCATGGCTAACTATGCTGGGAAGACTCAGAACTAGAGAAAAATTGCAGCAAGCTGGAATTTGGCAGGATATTTCTTGTCTCCTATGTCAGCAGGGGCAACACTCTTACACCCATCTATTTTTTCAATGCCAATACAGTAAAGAAGTGTGTAGAGGGATTATGAACTGGCTACACATGAGGATGAATGCACAAGAAAGTGTCTACAACCACTGGAGGAAATGGGGGAGAAAATTTCGAAGTAAAACACAACAACAGGTAGCTTATGCCTGTTTAGCTGCTACTGTGTACCATATTTGGAGAGCCAGAAATGACTCAGTATGGGAAGCTGCTGTCTGGAGACCTGATGTGGTAATCAAGAAAATACAGTTAGATATTTGTATTAGAGTGAAAAGTAAGCTTAGTCACAGTTGGAAGGATAGTGATAAACTGTGGTTTGCTGAGCTAACTAGTTAAGTTTTTCTGCTTGTTGTTTGTAGTTGTGAGTTTGCCAGAGATGTTCTGGTAACTCTTGGGTTATTCTTTTGTTTGCTGTAGGGGTTGGGTTATGCTGGGGGTGTCTTTTTTGTTGTGGTGTTCTGTTTGTTTGGTGCTGGGTTTCACTTGCTATTTGGTAATAATACTTCTTACATTTTTACCAAATATGCTGGAACTACTCTCTTACTTAGAGTTTACTTTCCAGACCATATTCCATTATACGAGAATTTCGAGTAAAATGGTGGAAGAATTTCAAAATATATTCAAAGTTACAAGATTATGTATCCAAGTGTTTTCATAATGGTTCGTTTGCTCTCCAAAAATACAATGATTGCACTAAGCAGGGTTTCCAACAAAAATATCAACGAACCCAACAACTTGAAGCTACTCCTCCAGTCACTACTCCTGCTCAAAGACAAGACCAGTCTCCATCATCCTCAAAGTCCAAATCCATATCTAATGGACAAGCCTAAATTGATAAGGCTAAACTCTTTGGTCAATTTCTCTAATTTATCAATCAAAACTCAAAAGCACCATCTCCCAATTCTAGTACCTCATCACAGAGCTCCATCCCAAATTTATATGGAGGCCAATTTTCTCAAGATTCGTTTGAAATTTGAGAGAGGAAAGGAAAAAAAATGAAAAAATGAAAAATCCCGGTGGAATTATCCACACGAAATTAAGGGCAAAAGAAATGAAAAGATTCCACTAAGTGTTTTACACTTAGGCAAAAATTAGGGACAATATTTTCAATTTGCATGTATCCAATAACTAATTTTCAGCTACATTGAAAAAGACACCAGCCATCCAAACTATTTTCTCCAGTTGAAAATGACTCCAAGCAACAACAAAGCAAATGCAAAAGCATTTAGACATAAAATGCATTCATGTAGGACTTTCCAAATTAAGACAAGTGATTTCCAAAACTGAATAGTACTAAATAGTACTAATGAATATTACTCAAAGCAAATACAAAAACATTTACATCCATAGATGCTTTCAAGTACAAGTTTCCAAATGAAGACAATTACTTTCCAGAAGTGAATAGTATTACATAGTGAAAGATGAATAGTAATTTTCAACTTTCAGCAAAACCTTGGCAAATCAGTCCAAGCTCATCAAAAGCTACAACAAGGATTCATCCACCTACCCAAGATTGTCAAAAAGAAAAGAGATAGATTCTCAAAACGTATTAATTTAGTTTGTCTAATTAATGTACTCAAATAATTGTATCTATTTGTACTCACACTTGGAAAGAGAACAAAAAGAAAACAAAATTCTCTAAACAAGTATCGTACAATATCAACAATTCAAAAGTTTCACTTCCATCATCAATAAAATACAATTCAAAAGTTTCAATCATCCTTTCCATTTTCATCTTACTTCAGTAAGTTGTACATTTGCCTCTCCCTTTCAAATTTAATATTTGTAAAGTAATCTATATGCTTAACCTGTCCTTTCCAATAAGCACCCAGTTCAAAAGAAATAGATTACTCAAAAAGATGATCCATTTGATTGGGAAACGCCAACTATTTTCAAGGATACTATTTATGATAGAGGAATTCATGTAGAAGAATTCATTACTAGTGTCTCTGAAAGACACGTGTCTATCCAATATAATTACTAGATAATAAGTTAGTCCAAACACATATAAAGGAAGGTTTTAGATATATCAATTTTGGTTGTGTCCAAATAGCCATCAAGCCAATGGTTCGATTAGGTCTTGCTTGTCCAGTCATGCTTGCTTTAAGAGATAAATCTCTTAAATATTTTGAAAGATTCTTTGTTAGCTTTGGCAATTACTAATATTTGTTAGGGTATAATTTATTTCAATTATTTTCCAAATTTGAGTAAAGATCTCGAAGATCCTTATATTCTTTCCTGGTATCAGGGCCCAATTTATTATTATAATTGTCTTGGCTTCTTTCCTATATATATATATATATATATATATTATAATATATTATATATATATATATTATATATATATATAATATAATATAATATATATACATATATATATATATATATACTCTCCGGCCCAGAATACTCTACACTTTCCTTTTTTATCTGTCTCAGAATACCCTTTACACTTTTATTTTGGGATATGACCCACTATTATTATAATCATTTACCTTTTAACTATTGGCTCACACTCTCTCTCTCACAAATAAAATAATGTCACTCTTATTGCCTACCAACTCTAACCATGGCCCACATTAATACTACTTTTACTAACTACTAACTCCTATCATATCTAGTTTTCAATAAAACAACAATTGATAACTAAACAACAACTTATTATCTAAAACTACGTGCCTTGATAAGTCTCAAGAGTACTCTAGAATGGAGGGAGTATTTATATATGGAAGGAACCACATGAGAATGTCTCCTTACATGAAAAATGAGAATAAATCTCAACCACACGATTAGATTAGGGTTACAACACTTTTTCATTAGAGTTATACCTCTGAGAAAACCTCGACCCGAAAAAAAAATTTACGAAAAAGGAAATTTTCAATTTTTTTTGGAGTTACATTACTTTTTCATTAGAGTTGCATCACTTATTCATTAGAGTTATAGCGGATAAAATCCATTCTCATTTCTCATGTAAGTATTCATTCTTATATTGATGTGAGATCAGGCATCATTTCAATGTTTAATTTGCTTTCTTAGGACTGTTGAATGGTTTTACTTTACTCTTAAAGTGAAGGTTTTACATGTAACCAAAAATATGTCTTTTATTGTTATGTTAGTTAAAGTAGTTGAGTTGTTTTAGTATATTGGTTGTAATAAAGGTCCACAACTCCTAGCTTAATTCAGTCCATTAAGAGTCTAGTGTCATGGGTTGTATTTTAGGAAAGTTTCCTTATTTTTGAGTTGTAAGTGGTGTGCAAGGTGTATCCCTTGTATCCGTGTGATTCTAGAGCATTTTAGGAAAGTCTGGAGCATCTTTCCTTATGCTTGAGTTTCCTTAAAGTTGAGCTAGATTCTAGGCTTTAATTTAGGAGGCACTTTCCTTATTTCTTCCTATGTTGGTCGTGAGTTGTCCTGTACTTGGGGAGCAAGGTTATATTGCTTCTTCTTCTATAAATACATGCCTAGTCCTATGAGGCTAAGTAAGAATTGATTATTAAAATTTCAGACTTGTTTGTCTTTGTAAGTGTTGGACATATTTTCTAAGACTTGATTATTTTAGGGAGTGAACCTAAATACAAGAACCTTAGTGTTAGGCGAGTGAAATCTAATACACCATTTTTTTTTGCCAGACGTTTGTGCCAACAGTTTTGCTTCTCATTCGTAAGGAACAATAAATAGAGTTTTAAGGATGAGAATGTTAAGAACATACGGGGTGCAACAAATCGCGGAGGTACAAAAGGAGCATCTACCGGTACTCGAGTAGTTATAGCAGCCTCATTTACTGGAGGACAGAACTACATGAGATAGAAGTATCAAGATGCAATGGATATTTGTATAAGGTATTACTACTCGGATATGTTTATGACATTCACATGTAATCCAAAGTGGCCCAAAATCAAAGGTTTGTATCGAAGAGGGGTCTAAAACCCGAAGATAGACCAGATATTGTTTGTCGAGTGTTGATTAGATGAAGCTAGACCAAATGGTTAAAGATCTAAAGGATAATTTATTTTTTTGCAGAGTTAGAGCAGGTAATCAGTCAATAAGCTCAAAGGTTACTGCCTATTTATATGCTTTTAACATAGTTGCAACATTTCGTAGCGCGTATGTATTAGATGTTATTTGGCACATTTTTATAATAAAATCTTAACATGTTAGCTAGAAAGTTACGCCCTCTGTTTCAAATTATAAGGCATTTTAGCTAAAAGAATTTGTTCCAAAATATAAGGCATTCTATAATACCAATGTAAGATTAAATACAACTTTATTTTATCAAGATAAGCTTATAGGTTATTTTGTATTATCTATTATTTCCCTAGGAACACTACAAGAGGGGGGGTGAATTGTAGGTGTAGAAATAAACGTAACTTTTTGCGGAAATTTAAACTTAAACGAATAAACAAGCTAGAGGAACACAAGGGATTTTTACGAGGAAAAACTTCTTGGGCCCAACAAGAAGAAACAACCTCGAACACTAGGGATTTAAACTCAACTCTTTCACTAATTAGGCCAAACAACTTTGTTACACAAATTCTATTCTCGAGCCTCACCTTGAGTTCCTAAACTCAAGTTCCTGAGCCACTGTTCCCTTAACAGTAGTTCCTCTCAACTTCACTCGAAGTTTTCTCACTCTTACAAGCTTTACTCTAAGCTTCTCTCTTACAGAACTTCACTCAAAGTTCCCTTACCCCAAAAACCAAAATGCAATTGATCGAAATAAGCTTAGTGGAATTAGAGTAAGAAAGCAAAGAACAAATGGCTATTATGAGAGAATGAAGGCACTGACACTTAATTAGTTAAACTCACTTAATTACTTAGTCAGACACACTTTGGAACTTATTTAGACTTCAATATTTATAGTGACTAACACATAGAACGTGGGAGCTAAAATCGAGTTCATGTTAAATTCATTAACCCATGATGTTCCTTCCCCTACGGAACACGTTTCTTATCATGTCCCATGATCCCATGATCTCATTTTGAACGTGGATATGTTTTAGCCACAACTCCCAAGAATTAGGAGTTTCTTGAGCTTTATCCGAAAATCAGTTAAATATCAAAACAGTTTTATTATTAAAAATGAATTTTAATCTTTAAGAAAATATTATCTTTTAAATAAACTCTTCATAAAAACCGGATAAATATTTTCTTATCTTTTTCCAAAAACAAAATCTTTTATTTAAAAAGATTTTCTATTAAAACTGATTTTCACTTAGGAAAAACTCATTTCCTATTATTTAGGCATGACTTACTCAATTACATAATTGTACCGTTATATTACTGCACGCCTAAGTCCAGTTCCTTTTATATATCAAGTTCCTTTAACTGATTCGTTTAGTGCCACTTAGTTTGTTCCTTTAAGAAGGAACAAACTCTCATTCTCAAAGAAAACTGCCAATGTTCCTTACCATCCTTACTTGTTCCTTTACAATGGAACTAGAAAATAAAACGCCTTGCTTTTATTCTTCTTGATCCAATGCTGCTCCAGTATCAACTTCTAGAAAGTTCTTTACTTAGCCTTTGAAATCCTCTCTTGACTTTTTCCTTGACTTCGTATTCTCCTAGTTCCTTTCATTGATACCTTAAAAATCATACACTTAAATAACTCATTAGTTCACTACTTAGTTTGCATCTTTGTTTCTTTGTCATCATCAAAACTAGGGTTCAATAATTTTCCCCTTTTTGATGATGACAACAAAGGTACAAACTAAGGCAATAACAAATAATATAAGTGAATGAAGACGATAAAACAATAAAGAAGAAAATGAAAAATAAAACAAAATTAAGTAACTTACTTAATGTTTGAATTTTGATTTACGATAAAACAATAAAGAAGAAAATGAAAAATAAAACAAAATTAAGTAACTTACTTAATGTTTGAATTTTGATTTTTCATTTACCTTAACCTTTTTTTGATTTTTCATTTACCTTACCTTAACCTAATTTTTTGATTTTTCATTTACCTTACATTAACCTAATTTTTTTATTTTTCAGATTTACCTTCACTTTTATTATGTACAGTTTGTTCCTTAAATCTTTTTCCCCCTTTGTCATCCTCAAAAAGAGTAGACTCTGCGTGTTGTGATGAATCGGTTATAAAACCTTAAGACCATAAGCAAGCACCAATTTTGGTTAGGTTAGAATTGCAAAGGATAAACTTGCTCAAACATCAATCACATAATACTAGCCATTCCAAGGAAGAAATTATGCATAAATATTCACAAACACAGACATAATAGCAAAAGTCATTGTTTATATAGCACTTGTTCCAAAAAAAACAAAGAAAGAAAAAGAAAAGAACTAAACAAAAGTCTTGTTCCTCGAAAAGGAAACAGGAACTAAAAACTAAGAAAGGGAAGGGGAATGGTGTTCCTCAACAATGTCTTCTTCAACCACATCCTCCAGTTTCGTCATTACTTCTCCATGATTGATACCAACTCGTTCCTTCAACTCCTCCAAAGCTAGGGCCATAGTATCCATCTTCTTTTGTTGCTCAATCACCGTATCACTTAGAAGCTTCATAAGACCCAACATTTTGTCAGTTTTAGCATCCAATGTCCAGTGTAGGTGATTATAGAATTTTATCATGTGTTGTGCAGGAAGTCAGACATCATTTACCCAGCTACAGTCATCCGGAGAAACTTGTTCCTTACTCTTGGAACCAGAGGCAGTAGTAGGGCTTGGTAGAGGAACATGAGTTGGTTGGATTGAAGGACCATCAGTTCCAGGAGTGGAAACAGATGGAGAAGGGTTGTAAATGGGAGGAAGAAACGGTGGTGTTGGTGGAAGAGTTGTAGCGGTGGAAGCAAAAGGGTTAGGTCCAGTTATTTTATCCTTAATCTGTTCAAAACTGGAAGGAACAGAAAAGGATGAGGGGGAGATTGAGGTGAGTTTTGTGAAAGGAACAGAGAGCTTTGGTGATGGTGGTGGAGAGGGTTCCTTGAGAGTGGAGTGTTCCTGTTCCTCCGCATCAGAAAGGACTAAAGGGGAGTCCTTGTTGGAAGGGACAGAGACAGAATGAGCGATTTTCAAACGAGTGCTCTACCTCACTCTCTTAGGAACAGGAGGGGTAGGCTTTTTGGCTATGTGTTTGCGCCTCTTTGGTTTCGGTTCCTCCGGCTTAGGAATTTGTTCCTCCAAAATAACATCATCATCTTGTTCCTCAATTTCTACCTTAGACAGTTTCCTCTTGCTAGAGGAACTAGGAGTTGTTCTCCCTTGAATGAGTACTCCTTCTTGGACCGAAAGATCCAATCCATTTAGTGTTTTCTCATTCAAGATATTCCCTTGCTTAACTCCTAAAGTGGGTTATCCAGTTAGTCTCACTTCAAAGTGATGAAGGAGAGATGTAATCAAGGCTCCATAACCAATGACGCAGTGATTCTCAATACAGTGGGTAAGATGTTGGATAAAGAGAGAAGGGAAGTTGATTTGAATGTGGTGGTCTAAACAAAACATGTAGCACATGTCTAAGAGACCCACTTCATTCCTCTTTTCAGTGCGAGGAATGAGTGCTCTCCACACTAAATTGAACAAGATTTTGTGAAGTGGAGAGAGTAGGTTATGATTTATCTTGTTCTGACCAGCAGTTCCTCCAAAGAATTCAACAATTTTATCCTGAGGAAAATTCGGAAAAGAAACAATTCCATTACGTTTAAAATACAAAGCGGTTCCTTTGCAAGGAACTTCCCAAACCTTTCCCAATGTGGCTTGATTAAACTTAATTTTCTTTCTCCTAACTTTAGTTGTGCAAAGACCATCAATATTAGTAAAATTCGCACAAAGTTCATCCATTGCTAAAGGAATAAGTGCATTGTTAAATGCAAATTCAAATAAGAACTCCATACCCTGTTCCTTTAGAATGTTTGTTAATTCATGAAATTCTACTTTATTTGCCCATTCTAGATCTACACAAAAACCCAGTACATACCGTGATTTGCTTCTTTCAACCCGTTTCTTGGAAGAAGAAGGAACAGTTCCTTTTGAAGGAACAGGAGTGACGTCTTAGAGGAGTTGGTAGTTTTTGATGTTGGAAAAGGAGAGCTTCGTGAGGTTCTTGCCATGATTTGAAGTAGAATTGGGGTTTTTATGGATTGTGAAGAGGTGTGAGGAGTTTTCGTTAAGGGCGAAGATGAAAGGTTGGAGGAACATGGTGTCTTGAATGATGAATTAAAGAGGGAATTGCATGTAACAGTGTTTTGGACACACGGGAAAAAATAAAACAAATAAAAAGAAAAAGAAAAAAAACGAAAAGAAGATAAATGAGAATCAAGATTTAATTAAATCTAATTCCTATATTTTTGGAATTTTTTGGATTTTTCGAATTTTTATGAGTTTTAGTTTTGGAAGGAAAATATAAGTGCTAAGGAACTTGTGCTATAGGAACAACTAATGCTACATATCAATGTTCTTCATATCATGCATGTTTCTTTACCTTAGGAATAGTAAGGGGAGTATTATGTGACATTTGTGAGTTGTTTAATTCCTTTGAATTCATGTTTATGTTTTGTAACATTCCAATTTGCAATGGTCTTAGGCAATTAAACACAATTATTTTTAGCACACAAAGTCACTCAAATTGATTCAAACAAGGGGAAATGAAATAGGAACAATCACTTAATTTTTATTAACCCTAACTCAAGCCTTAATTTTTCATATCTATCTCTTTGCAAAGGCTTAGTTAGTATATCAGCAATCTGATTCTCAGTTTGACAAAACTTAAGTTTAATCAAACCTTTTTCAACATTTTCTCTTAGAAAGTGATGTCGGAAATGTATATGTTTAACTCTGGAATGATGCACTGGATCTTTAGAAATACTGATAGCACTAGTATTATCACAATAAATAGGAACACAATCAAAGTTCATTCCATAGTCACTAAGTTGTTGTTTTATCCAAAGCATTTGAGAGTAACATGCAGCAGCTGCTACATATTCTGCTTCAGCAGTGGATAAAGCAACTGTGTTTTGTTTCTTGGTACTCCAAGAAACTAAACTATGACTAAGGAATTGTGCCATACCTGAGGTGCTTTTCCTATTTACAAGATCTCCAGCATAATCTGCATCTGCATATCCTTTTAGTCGAATGTATCACTTCTTGGATAGTAGAGTCCAAGATCATCTGTTCCTTTAAGATATCTAAGAATTCTCTTCACAGCAGTAAGGTGAGACTCCTTTGGATTTGCTTGAAATCTAGCACACAAACCAACACTGAAAGCTATGTCTGGACGACTAGCAGTTAGATACAAAAGTGAACCAATCATTCCTCTATATTTTGTTTGATCAACACTTGTTCCTATGGAGTCTTCATCTAATCTAGTTGAAGTTCCCATAGGAGTGTGATTTATCTTTGAATTTTCGAGGCCATATTTCTTTAATAGTTCCTTTATGTATTTTTGTTGGTGAACAATTATTCCTTTTCAGTTTGTTTGATTTGTAGTCCAAGAAAGAAATTTAACTCACCCATCATACTCATTTCAAATTCATTCTCATGAGACTTGAGAATTCTTTGCACAATGTTTCATTAGTAGCTCCGAATATGATGTCATCAACATATATTTGAACAAGAAAATTCAGTTCCTTTAGATTTTAGGAACAAGGTTTTATCAACCTTTCCTCTTTTAAAATTGTTTTCTAAAAGGAACTTTGATAATCTCTCATACCATGATCTAGGTGCTTGTTTTAACCCATAAAGAGCTTTATCAAGCTTGTAGACATGATTTGGGAGATTATTATTTTCAAAGCCGGGGGATGTTCAACATATACATCTTCGTTTAGATAGCCATTTAAAAATGCACACTTAACATCCATTTGATATATGTTAAATCCCATGTAAGCAGCAAATGCAATTAAAATTCTAATGGCTTCTAATCTAGCTACAGGAGCAAAGGTTTCTTCATAATCATTCCTTCTTGTTGTTATAACCTTTTACTACAAGTCTAGCTTTGTTTCTTACAATGGTTCCATATTCATCTAGTTTGTTTCTAAACACCCATTTTAAGCCAATTACTTTTTGTTGTTTAGATGAAGGAACTAGATGCCATACCTTGTTTCTTTCAAACTCATTTAATTCAGCTTGCATTGCAGTAATCCAATCAGAGTCAGTTAAGGCTTCTTCATGATTTCTTGGTTCCATCATTGATAGGAACGCATGAAATGCACAAAAGTTCCTTAACTGAGATCTAGTTTGCGTACCTTTGGATATGTCGCTGATTATGAGTTCCATGGATGTGACTTTTGTATCTCCAAGGTTTTGGTTGAAATCTCTTTATAGGAACATGTTGTTCCTCATGAGTTCCTTGAGTAGATGAGGAACTCTGTCAGTTGTTCCTCTGTTAGCCTCGTGGACTCAGTCCTTCATTTGAGGAACAAGAACATCTTCTCCTCCTTGAGGAACAGGAACTCATGATGTATTTTTTCAATTCCTCGTTCCTTTCCTCTTTCACTTCTTCTTCTTCTTGTGAATCTGCTTTTTCTACTTGGTTGTACCAACCCATCTCATAGTCATCAACCTGTATGCTTGGATTTGTATTGTCAGATTCATCAAAGATTACATGAATCTTTCTTCAACACACATAGTCTCTTGTTATATACTCTATAAGCTTTACTATGTGAGAGTATCCTAAAAATATTGCTTCATCACTCCTTGCATCAAATTTTCCAAGATTATCTTTTCCATTATTATGCACATAACATTTGCACCCAAATGTTCTAAAATAGGTGATATTTGGTTTCTTTCCAAATAAAGTTCATAAGGAGTTTTAATGATAGGTCTCATCATGGCACGATTAATTATGTGACAAGCAGTATTAACAGCTTCAGCCCAAAAGTTCCTTGGAAGTTCACTAGCAATTAACATGGTTCTAGACATTTCCTCCAAAGTTCTATTTTTCCTTTCTACAACACCATTTTGTTGTGGTGTTCTAGGGGCAGAAAAATTATGATCTAGGCCATTATCTCTGCTTAAGTCATCAAATTTATAATTTCGAATTCTTTGCCATGATCTGATCTAATGTGCATTATTTTATGACCACTTAAGTGTTTGAACTCTTTTAGCAAAGACAAGGAACTCATCATAAGTTTCATCTTTACTAGTGAGAAAAATAACCCAAGTTACCTAGAGTAGTCATCTACAATACAATACATACCTCTTTCCACTTCTGCTTTGAATTCTCATGGTCCACATAAGTCCATATGAATTAATTCTAATGGTTTAGTGGTACTTACAATCGTTTTAGATTTGAAAGAGGATCTTACTTGCTTACCTCGTGCACATGCATCACAAACTTGATCAATATGAAATTTTATGGATGGTAATCCTAAAACAAGATCTTTTGATCTAAGTTTCTCAAGTAATGAAAAGCTAGCATGTCCTAGACGCTTGTGCCAATAGAAGTGAATCATCTTCAATAACACTAAGACAAGTTAAATTGATTTGAGGAACAAGGTCTAGATCCACAATGTATGTGTTCCCTTTCCTTGTTCCTTCCAAATAACCTTCTTAGTTTTAATGTTGATGATCAAGCATTTTTCTTTATCAAATTTTACAGTATTTCCTTGTCACAGAATTGAGAAATCTTAATAGATTATGTTTTAGACCTTCAACTAAAAATACATTTTCAATGGAGTGTATGGTGACTTACCACCTTACCCATGCAACTATGTTACCTTTCTTATTTCACCAAATGTTACACTTCCACCTTCATAGGTTGTGAGTGAGAGAAACTTGTTTTGTCTCCTGTCATGTGCTTGGAACAACCACTATCGAGATACCATGTGTTGTTCCCCCTCACTCCAACCTGCAAAAATCAACTAGTTGTTAGTTGTAGGAACCCCATCTTTCGTGGGTTCCTGTTCTTGACTAGGATTTGTTTTGACAACCCATTTTTTCTTACTTATTTCACATTTTTCCCAATCATCTCAGATTTTAGTTGACATTGATTTATGTAATGACCTACCTTCCACAATACATACAAATTATCACTAGGTAGATCAACATATTTCTTTGTCTTGTTCCTTTTCTTGTAGTTTTCAAAACCAAGACCTTCCTTCCTTTTGGTCTGTGGTTTCTCAATCCACTTAGGAACTTCATGATTTTGCCTCTGTTCCTTGCGACAACCAGTTCCTTTTTAATAGTACAGATCTGTTCCTTTAAAAATTTTTCTCTTTATTCAATTTTCAATCTCAGACTGTATCCTTTCAAAGGGTTGATCTTATATCAAAGGAACTCAGAACAGGGACAAACTCCTTCAAGTGTGAAATCTCTAAATTAATTAGATAATTTTCATTTTTCAAACTTTCATAACATTTTTGATTTTTAAGTTTTCAAATAAATCAAAGAATCTTGTTTCAACATCTGTTCTCATTTTCTTAAGCCATTCTATGTGTTCCTTGCAGACCTTTAAGGCTTGTTCCGTTTGTTACGTTTTTCACGTTCATCTCTACATTCAAGAATTGCATCATAAAGAAGATCATATATTTCAGCCTAGTTTTACATCTAAGTCTGACTCAAGACCATGTTGACTTACCTCAACTTTTTCTTCATCTTCTTTTTCGTCAGTGTTTGCCATGAGGCAAAGGTTTGCTGTTTCTTCAGTTGTTGTTCCTCTTCTTCTTCCGTCTCTGAATCTCCCCAAGCAGCTATCATAGCTTTGGGCACATTTGCCTTAGAGAAAGGTGACTTTGATTCTTTGTTCCTTTCAGCAAAGCGTTCCTTGTTCCTTTCTTTGGTTTTGTCATTTTCCCAAAGAGGACATTCCTTGATGAAGTGATCTGTACTACCACATTTATGACAAGCAGCTTTGTTAGAAAATTTCTTAGTTTTACCTTTGAAGTTTCCATTCTTCATGTTCCTGTATACATCTTTCGAAATTTTCGAACCATGAGGGCTGCTTCTTCTTCTTCTGATCCGAATCATCTTCATCATCTGCTTTGAGAGCAATTGATTTTGATTTGGAGCTTTCACCATATTCAGTATCAAGGTGAAGCTCATGAGTCATAAGTGACCCTGCCAGCTGTTCTAAGTTGAACTTAGTGAAGTCTTTTGTTTCTTGAAGAGCAGTGACTTTAGCCATCCATCTGTCCTTAGGAAGACTCCTAAGAACCTTTCGAACCTGTTCCTCAGATGAAATAAACTTTCCAAGAGAAGCCAACTCATTAATAATGTTAGTAAAACGAGTAAACATGTCTCGGATGCTTTTCTTAGATTTCATGCAGAACAGTTCATATTGATTCATAAGTAAATCAATTTTGATCTTTTAACTTCATTAGTTCCTTCTGGGTTACTTCTAGTAAATCCCATATTTGCTTTGCGGATTTGCATCCCATGATCCTATTATGTTCATGGGGTCCAAGTCCACAATGCAACAATTTAATAGCCATGGCATTTACTTCCATTTTTTCAAAATCAGATTTGTCATAATCAGAGAGGGGTTTAGAGTTACCTCATTTTTGTCATTTGTAGTTGTGACTTCGAAATCACCAACTTCAATGACTCTCCATACCTGATAGTTTTCAGCTTTGATGAATATCTCCATGCGGTTCTTCCAATAGTTGTAGTACTTCCCATTGAACATAGGAGGCCTTTGAGTGGAATAACCTTCTCCAAGTTTCTCGGTGGTATTCATTGTTCCTTGGATCTTTTTCTCAATAGGGTTTCCTATCTTACGTGAGTTCTAGCTCTGATACCAATTGTTATTTCCCTAGGAACACTACAAGAGGGGGGTGAATTGTAGGTGTAGAAATAAACGTAACTTTTTGCGGAAATTAAAACTTAAACGAATAAACAAGCTAAGGAACACAAGGGATTTTTACGAGGAAAAACTTCTTGGGCCCAACAAGAAGAAACAACCTCGACCACTAGGGATTTTAAACTCAACTCTTTCACTAATTAGGCCAAACAACTTTGTTACAACCTAATTCTAACTCGAGCCCACCTTGAGTTCCTAAACTCAAGTTCCTGAGCCACTGTTCCCTTAACAGAGTTCCTCTCAACTTCACTCGAAGTTTTCTCACTCATACAAGCTTACTCAAAGCTCTCTCTTACAGAACTTCACTCAAAGTTCCCTTACCCCAAAAACCAAAATACAATTGATCGAAATAAGCTTAGTGGAATTAGAGTAAGAAGCAAAGAACAAATGGCTATTATGAGAGAATGAAGGCACTGACACTTAATTAGTTAAACTCACTTAATTACTTAGTCAGACACACTTTGGAACTTATCTAGACTTCATATTTATAGTGAACATAGAAGAACGTGGGAGTTAAAATCGAGTTCATGTTAATCCATTAACCCATGATGTTCCTTCCCCTAAGGAACACGTTTCTATCATGTCCCATGATCTCATTTTGAACGTGGATATGTTTAGCCACATCCTAAAGATAGGAGTTCTCTTGAGCTTTATCCGAAAATCAGTTTATTAAAATATTTTTATTTAAAATGAATTTTAATCTTTAAGAAAATATATCTTTTAAATAAATCTTTCTAAAACCGGATATTATTTTCTTATTTTTCGAAAAAAAATCTTTTCTTAAAAAGATTTTCTTTTAAAACTGATTTTTCATTAGAAAAACTATTTCCTATAATTTAGGCATGACTTACTCAATTACTAATTGTACCTTATATTACTGCACGCCTAAGTCTAGTTCCTTTATATATCAGTTCCTTTAACAATGTTTAGTGCCACTTAGTTTGTTCCTTAAGAAGGAACAAACTCTCATTCTCAAATAAACTGACTGTTCCTTACCATCTTACTTTGTTCCTTTACATGGAACTAGAAAATAAAACGCCTAGCTTTTATTCTTCTTGATCCAATGCTTGCTCCAGTATTAACTTTTAGAAACTTCTTTACTTAGCCTTTGAAATCCTCTCTTGACTTCTTCCTTGACTTCGTATTCTCCAGTTCCTTTCATTGATACCTTAAAAATCATACACTTAAATAACTCATTAGTTCACTACTTAGTTTGCATCTTTGTTTCTTTGTCATCATCAAAACTAGGGTTCAACATTATCAATACAATAATTAATGTCAATTCTTATTCCCCATGCAAATCTAACTAAATTCTTAATCTATGTGCAAAAACCTTAAACGACTTATATTTTGAAACAGAGGGAGTATTATATTATTATAATGAGAAATTCTCATTAGTAACCTTGTAATACAAGAAATTATATTTGGTAATTAATTTAAAATCTTATTTCATAACTTGACCTTGTAGTATTATTTTATAATTAAATGTGACATTAATGAGCTGGTTTAGTTAAAATCTTGTGTTTTATAGGCTTTTAAGGTTTAACTATGGTTATTTACTAATAACCACCCTCCATTTCCCTCTTAAAATCAAAACCTTCCCCCACCCCCCCCCCAAAAATAAAAAATTCTTCCCACCCTGTTTCTACATAATTTCGTGGAGAAAGAAACCCTAATTCGCATCAACTCTCTTTACTTTTCCATCTCCCATGTCTGATTAAAGATCTTGAAACACAAGGACAACTGCATCACACATTTTGCATTCAAAAAAGCCAACATTTTCAGGAAATTATGGCAACATAATACAACAACCACAACAACAAATGTATGACGCAAACAAAAAACATAATTTTTGAAAGAAAATTCAACATTTTCCTTCATAACAGAGCACCACAGCTTTACAACAAAGAAATGCAAACAAATTAAACAAATCATTGACAAAAAATATAAGAAAGGGAATAATTTACTTAAATGATGCTAGTAAAGTGAAATTGCTTAAGAATTCACCCGAAATTCACCGGGTACGGTAACCCTAAGTTTCCCGAACTCGGACTCTTTTTTGTGAGTGTCTTCCTTATTGATCATCAACCACACTAAATATTTTAGAGAAGAAGGGGGGTCGTCTTTTGGGCAATCACTTGCAGAACTCAGATTTTGCATGCAAAGAGTTCATGAGATTAACTGACATGAAGCTCTCAAACTGAAAAGAACTTGGAGAAGGAGGATTGTTTTTTTGAAACTTTAATAGTGATTAGGTGGGGAAAAGAAGGAGGGGATTTAATTTGGGGTAGATTAGTAAATCCATGACTTACTAACCACAATTAGCACTAGAATGCCTAAAAACATGAGATTTAACGACATTATTAACGTAAAACGTCATTAATGTCACATTTAGTAACAAAAGCTATACTACAAGGTCACTCTATGAAATAAGGTTTTATATTGATTACTAAATATAATTTCCAATACTAAAAGGTTAACAATGAGAATTTCCATATCATAATTTACAGTTGTCTACAATGTGGAGTTTCAAAAGCGTTGATTGCCACATGCATATATACTTTTGTTTTTACACCAGAACGACAAATTTTGTAATATTGAAGCAATAAAAAAATTATTTGTATCGAGCTTCCAAATCAAGATGAGAGTATAGAGTCATACGATGTAGTTTCAAAATTTATAATACATGGTCCATGTGGTGCTTTGAACTACGACACCTTTACGGCGGATAAAAAAATGCACCAAACATTTTCCTAAAAAATCCAATGAGAGAATCAGGACAATATCTACGTAATCTTTTATGTATGTTGCTACGATTTTTGCAGTTTGACAAAACCCAAGGCTCTTTGGGAGAAGACTTGGTACCTTCTTTCCGATGATGTCCTATTCAGGCAACAAAGACAATGGTATATGAGGATCTTTATCCCTGTTACATATTAAATGTATGCATAAAAATTTTAGTGTTAAGGAATTATTTTTAATTGATAACACTGAAATTGAAGCTAAGCTACAAAGTAACAGTAGCACCCTCCATAAATTCATTGAAATGCCATTTCCAGATGATTTGATTACCTCATATGGTCAAAACAAAGCTCATAATTGATGAGCTATCTTATGATAGGGAGCGGTTAGACAAGAAGTTTCAAGAACTTTATTCGGGATTGACTGTTGAACAACGTTGTATTGAGAGGGGAAGGGGGTGTCTTCTTTGTATATGGCTATAAAAAAACTAGTATGACGTACCTATGGAGATTATTGTGTGTTGCATTAAGGCGTAAGGGGAAATTATTTTGCCAATTGCATCAAGTGGAATTGCCTCTATGTTGCTTCCACATGGGAGAACTGCCCATTCTAGATTTGGACTTCCCTTAAATGTCACTGAGAACTCAACGTGTTCATCCATTAGGCCAGGATCGAACCTTACAACCCTCCTTATAAGGACAAGACCGATCATTTGGGATGATGCTCCCATGATGCATAAATATTTCTTTGAAGCTCTAGATAGAAGCTTAAAGGTTGTTATGCAATGCATGAATCTTGCAAATAAACATATCCCTTTTGGTGGAAAGGTTGTCGTGTTCGCCGGTAATTTAACACATATATTGCCTGTTGTTCCGAAAGGAACGAGGCAAGATGTTGTGTTCTCAGCAATCAGCAATTTTAAATTATGGGATTTTGTCGTGTGCTAAGACTAGCGCAAAATATGCGCCTAAGAACTTGTTTCGGTAACTCGAATGTGGATGAAATTAGGTGTGCTTAGAGTGGATTTTGAACATGATGGCAAAGTTAGTTAAAACGAATGATGGTGAAGCCGATGTAGAAATTCGTCATGAAAGATTGATACATGGAGGAGATGACTCTATTTATGCAATAATATACGAGCTCGGATGCAATTTCAGTCGAGGAAGGAAATTTTGGAGTTCATGAGATGTACTCTACTGAATTTCTAGGTATGATCAAGTGCAAGGGATTACCAAATCATAATATTAGATTGAAGGTAGGGGCACCGATGATGCTCCTAAGGAATATTGACTAGACTTCTAGGCTATGTAATGGTACTAGGTTTGTCATCAAGCATCTTAGCAATCACATTATTGAGGTTGTTGTTATATCTCACAGTAGTGTGGGGACAAATTTTTTATTCCCTGGATGCCACTTATGCCATTAGACATAACAAAGTTCCCGATCTAATCCCAGAGAAGGCAATTTTCATTGCTTGTAAGTTTTGCGATGACTATAAATAAAAGCCAAGGGTAATCTCTAGCTCATGTGGGATCATATCTCCCTCTGCCAGTATTTAGCGACAGATAATTCTATATGGTTGTATCAAGAGTTACAAGCAAAAAGGATTTGAAAAATTTTAATCTGTGATAAATAGAGTGGCAACTCCAATGTTACCACTAATGTAACGTATAAAGAAGTATTTCAAATCTGTAATAATTATCAGAAATAATACATATAATTTATGAGCTTAGTTTTCTTTTAATTTGCGCTTAGTCACTCAATTTTTTTATAGTCTAATTTTTTGCATATTATACGAGAACTATGTCTTTATAATTATATGTGACTTTTTCTCTTATGTATGTTACATTCTTAATATTTAAACGTTTTTTTCAAATTAACTCTAACAATTGATATCCTGTGCATTTTTGCACGGGTTTTTAAATTAGTTTGTTGAAAAAAAGGATAAAGTATTATTGCGTAAGTATGAGATTTTGCATCTCCATATGCTGAATGAATGTGAAGTACATATAAAAAAATTTCTTGTCATTTGATACTTCCTCTGTTTTTTATTTGCACCATTTCTTTTTCCAAGTTTGTCGAGACGCTTCTTTGAATCTCAACATCTCTATTGCATATACGTAAAAATTATTAAATTTGATATTTGGAATCCTTACATTGAGAAAAATCTAACAAGACCCCACTTGAATATGTTTTTGCAAGATAGCTTAACAAAGTTGTTCGATAATAGTGCCAAAAATGAAATGGTATAATTAAAAAAACAGAGGAAGTATAATGAAGCACAGTATTAAAGCAGACTTGCAGTATCTATAAGGCTATGTCAGAAGATGAGAAGAAAACACATAATTTTTTGGGAAACATGGATTTTTGTTTGATCTGGCCGAACTTTCTAGGTAGTTCCATAGTTTTGTATCAGTTCAGTTATACTATCTTTTTTTAGGGACAGTTCAATTGTACACTTGTACTCCTACTAACTTGTCATATGCGTTTGGGATTTTTGCTTATCGACTAAATGTTACGTGAAGGCTTAAAACTTTATCAGTTTTTTTCCAAAACCTTTTGGGAGCAAGGCCTAGTCCTGCCCCCCCCCCCCCATAATGACCCGCCAATAGATGGCTTCCTTTTGAGTTTCGTTTTTCTCTCTATATTTGACAGACAATGGTGAATGATGAGTCGCGCGGAATGAGGATCATGTTCTTCTCGAGCGAGAAGGAGGAACGTGGAAAAGGAAATGGGGAAATGAGTAATTGAGTTGAGCCGTGTATGTTACTAGGACATTCCACCAAAAACCTTTCATTGAAGTAATCAGGACATCCTAATTTATTCCAAAATCAAAATTAGGATCTGAATCTCTATTATATAAGCCAAGAGGGAGTTATGCTTTCCCCCATATGAAAAAACTTATATAACCTTAATCTTACAAAAAATAATAAAGAAAATATTTTCTTAATTCTTTACTCATCTACTAATATGGGTAATAAGGAAAGTTCTACGTTACCAAAAAGAAATGTATAAAAATGTGTAAAAAGAGGAAACTCACAATTGAAAATAAATGTTTCTACCTTATACTCCTTGCGTTTCTTGTTAATATGTGATGGAGATTTAAAGTATAAAGTAAGGTTTAATTCATGATATGTTTGTTTGAATTGTTTGGTTATGGTGTCGTAACTCAAACAACTATGAAATATTATATGCTATATGAGTGTCTTAGTTTTTCATACATTTCGTCATGAGTTTGATGAATATCGACCGAAGGAATAGAGGGCAGTAGAGAGTTGCACCTCAAGACCTGATGCAATGAGCAAATCATCCTCAACTCGACGAGTCAATGACTAGTCGCACCCCGGGACCAGCGTCACACCTCGTGATGGTAAGGAATGCAGCAGGTCGCAACTCGTAAGGTATGTCGCACCTCACGACATGTTATTGCTTCTTTCGCGTATTATGTAACGGTTACTCGAGGCTTTGCGTGGGTTATTTTCGATTTTTCTGAAGCGTAGTTTCCTCGTGTGTGTATGCGCGCGTGTGTGTGTGTATTCGATTAAGTGTGCCACTACAAAAAAAAAATACATAAAGAGGCAATCCAAAATTGCATATAAATATATATTAATGGTGTTTAGAAACAATTTTTTGGTTGCCTCTAATTAGTCCGTCGCTAATTATAGGTTGCCCCTAATGCCACGTTTTAGAGGCACACAAGTTATGGTGCTGCTAAAGACTCTTATATTTAGAGACAACCATATGCCTGTCGTTAATTATAGGTTGCCCCTAATGCCACGTTTTAGAGGCAGACAAATTATGGTATCTGCTAAAGACTCTTAAGTTTAGAGGCAAACATATGACTGTCGCTAATTATAGGTTGCCCCTAATGTGTCATTTAGAGGCAGACAAGTTATGGTGCGGCTAAAGACTGATATGTTTAGAGGCAACCATATGTCTGTCGCTAATAATAGGTTGCCCCTAATGCCACCTTTTGAGGCACACAAGTTACAGTTCTGCTAAAGCCTCTTACGTTTAGAGGCAACCATATGTCTGTCGCTAATTATAGGTTGCCCCTAATGCCACCTTTTTGGGGCACACAAGTTATATTGCTGATAAGACCACTTATATTTAGAGGCACCATAAATCCATCTCTAATTATATGTTGCCTCTAATGCAACCATAAGTTAGTCGCTAAAGGATGTTTTTAGGTGCAACTTTTGACATTTTTATTAAAACTATTAGGGGCAACTACACATTTTACAGTTTAAGATTTATGAATTAATGCATATATATGCTATATTAATACTAAAAGTAAACAAACAAAACAATTTAATGAATCAATAAAAAGCTACTATATAGATAAAAAATAATTGTCATTTATATAAACACCTTAATCAACTAACATGTCTAGTTGGTTGTTCACAATTGTTACAGTAAAAAGAAATTGGAAACTACAAGAGAGAAAAAAAAAAGATATCTAATAGTTTGAATAGCGTCATTCCATTTTTCAATTGCCTCAGTCTTTGTTAGTGTCATGCTATTTTCTTCCTCATATTATTCTTCAATTGTTTGAATAGTTGGATTCCGCAAGGACCTGCAACACATGCATATAGTAAATATTAGTTTAATAACAAATATTAGTTTAACAAAGCTGTAATAACTTGTACAAAAATTGGCTTAGCCGGTAGTAGTAGCACGCAATGGCACGACAACTTGCACCGGAAACAACTAAAAAGCATAGCAACCGCTGCAATAACACAAGATTAAGTACATGAACAACAATGATCGTGCAAAAACAAACATCAGCAAGTCAACAGCACAAACCTTTCCAGATTGACTAAAAATACTTATTTAACAGCATCAAAGCCACAACTAGAAGGATTCAGGTAGCAATTTTATTCACCATTATTTACAACCGTTCTAGTAACTATAAATATCTATTCATGATATCTTGAATTTTGAACTTCATTAAAATAATTAGAAACTTACCTGAAAACCACCTTATTTTCCTTAATTTGACAGCTCCAATATGACACCATGAACACATAACTGCACCAAAAGATTGAAAAAAAGAAAAAACATTTGTTACCTAAAGATAAGATCAAAAAAATTTAACATCATAAATGCATATAAGATAAGCATAACTCTATACCACTTAATCTAACAGTGGAAACCTGTTTTATACTCTATACCAAAATCACAGCAAAGTTAGAGAACTAAAGTCAACTGAGAGGTACTAACCTTAACAATTTGCAGCTACGCGAAAATTAATCATCTAAACAACTTCGATGGGCTAAATCGATAATCTAAACAAAAGGATAGCCGTTTAAGAAGAGACAAAGAGCTGAATGTGACTGCAGGAACAAATAAATAAGCAAAAAAATAGAAACAGTGAGCAATGGCTGCAACAGAACAATCAACAATCAATTAGCAGCAGCTTGTCGTGCAAAAAATTAGAACTTACCCATCACTTAAAATTAATAAACCACCACAATAACAGAACAACAATATCTAACAATAACCCCACAACAACAAGAAATGACAGAGTAGAGCACGGTTCCATAAAACGACAACCAATAACAATAACAACAACTATACAACAGCACAAACAACTTGGGCTTGAATTACAAAGAAAAGGGTTTGAATTAAGAATAAAGAGGGAATTTACCTCTGCTCTACTAAGGAGCAGCGAAGACAGAGAACAACCGAGAAACAGAGGGGTCGAGGGAGATTTTCGAAACTTTAGTGCACATCAGTGGAGCTTCGGCGTGGAGGCGGAGGCGTTCGCCGGCGAAGCAGCGAATGGCAACAACCTGACGAACATCGACGAACAAGAGAAACTATACCATAACATGAGAGAGATAGAGGGGAACAGGGGCTGCGAAGTGTTGTATGGGTCTCCGGTAAGAGACCGGACTGATAAAACGACCATGTAGTGGCGGCTGATGATAATGTCATTGTAGACTAACAATTTCGATGCGATGCCACTCGGTCGAACACCGCCGAACCATCTCCATCACCACTGCCGCCGCTGCAGGAGTAAGGGAAGAGAAACACTTCACAAGAGAATAAACTCGATCAAAAAATCTTATTCCTCGATACAGAAAAGCTCCTTATCCAACAATTCGATCGATTTACCTATAAACACGAGAAATTGGTGAGGGAAATGAAGGATTAGGGTTTTGAATTTGGGGGAAATAGAGGAGACAGAAAGAATACCTTGAGTTTTTGCGTTAGTGACGAGATTTTACGCCGTCGGTGATAAGGTGATGTTGAAGACCGATGTGAAAACGCGTTGCTGAGCAAAGCCGAGAGTCAGAGAGAGAAATGAGGGACAACTGAGAAGACGGCTGGGCTGGGAATTGGGGAAATGAAATGAGGGACTAGGGTTTTCTTTCAATTCTCAAACGAAGTGTTTTTGAAATTTCCTTTTTTTTTTTCAAAAGTGTTTTTGAAATTTCAGTTGTACAACAATAATCTAAATTTGAATTTATTTGGGACTCTTCCTTATTTTTATTATTATTATTATTATTATTATTATTATTATTATTATTATTATTATTATTATTATTATTATTACTACTTATAATAATAATTATTATTATTACTTATTATTATCATCATTTTTATTATGTATAATAATATTATTATTGTTATAAAAGAAAAATGTACAAGTTGTTATTATTAAGTTGAACAAACGCAACCTAAGGGTGCATTCTTTTCAACGTATATAAGCACTATAATGCTTATTTTGAAAATGATTAGATTAAAATTGATCAAACTAGCTAAGATTAGAAAATTTGAAATTATATGCTCCCTCTATTCCATAATTTTTTGTGCATTTCACTGTTCATACGCTTCTAAACGCACATTTTATGTCATAAATATCTGTGATTACATATTTGTAAAAATTATTGCAATTGGATATTAATATTATCTCATTAAGACAATTCAAACATGACCCCACATGATATATTTACTTTTATATGTTGATCAATATATAGAAGATTATCTCTGCATGTGAATAGTGTAAATAACTCAAATGCACTAAAAATTATGGAACGGAGAGAGTAATAATATTCAGTTTAGATAAGAAAAAAATCAAATCGAATCACATCGGATTCGACTAATTATAACTTTAAAACCAACGAAGTATAATAAGAAGAATTCATATTAGATCAGGAAAATTTATATCATATAAGAAAATTTACACCAACCCAATTGTTAGTTGCAGATGATCGCCACTGTCAATAGCGAATCGTAAACAGATCAGATTATCCAAATAACACTCAAATATGAACTCACATCCTGTATAACATAATGTAAATTGAATATAATCCAGAAAATTCGAAGTAGTCAACGCCAAAATTCGAACTAACTCGAAGCAGAATTTTACCCCAAAACCCCTCAAAATTCAAAACCCCAAACCCACATAATTTAAGATCCCAAATTTCGAACTTAATCCAGAAAATTCAAAGAAAAAAAAAGTTGAGATGCACCAAATTGGAGAAAAAGAACTTACCAAAATCGCAATGAAGGAGACGGTGAAGTGAGAGAGATGAAGGGCAACGAAGGGAGGAGTGAAGGTGAGGTGAGAGAAATAGATTGAAAGATAGAATAGTGTCGGTGTGAGGGTGAGTATTTTGATATGTATGTGAGGTGAGAGAAAGCGAGTGAAAATGTGAGGTAATGAGGTGTATCCCGCTATGAGTGTCGTAGATTTAGAGGTTTCAATTCAAATCAATCAAGTATGGACTTCTAGATTCACAATCCCTTGCTAAACCTAGTAGTCATAATCCAATTTAGACCTAATTTTAGGTTGATTACTCCTATCCTTATGAATATTGGAAATCAAATGTCACAATCAATCAATTAACTCTTATCAAGTACTCATCATGCAATCATTGCAATACTTTGACTTCATTTACTTCCTCTAGCAAAGGAAGCTACTCACTCATGGCTAAAATTCATATTCAAAAGAGAATATCCTAGGATTAACCTAGAAATTGAGATGAACAAGCAAAGAACGATTAAACTAGCAATTAATGGAAATTGAAAGCTAGAGCATGAAATTGAAACTAAATCTAACATGAATTGAGGAAACTAAAAGCAAAACATGAATTAAAAGACAAGTAATTGAAAGAACAAAGAAAAAATGAACTAAAGCATGAAATCAAAGGGAAAGCTTTAAAAGATGAGACAAGAATGAGAAATTCTTATTAAAAGGGAATAAGGGAAATAAAAGAATAAAAACAAAAATAAAATGAAATAGAGAAATAAGAAGTAAAAGAAAAAGAAAAAGAAAAAGAAATTACGGAAAACAAAGCCACGTCATTGAGCTTGCTCTCTATTAGAGATGGTTGTTTACCCTGGACCCTGTCCAAACCCTACCCTACCCTACCTTACCCTAATTTAAGGGTATGGGTCTTGATTTTTTTTACCCTATGGGTATGAGTTATGACTTTGGGTAGGGTATGGGTCAATTGTAACATTTACCATTTAATTTCAAAATATATCATTTTTAGTTCTAATATAAACTAATATATGAAAAACTCTAAACTTCTAATCTTCTATATACTTTCGTAGAAACAAAATTTGCCGCTCTACTTTCTCAATTCTCAATCTAACTCTCACTTTTTTATCGTAGTTTTGCAAAAAATCTATACAGAAATGATATTTTGTGATGTATATTGAAGGTTTATTATATTTCGGAAAAAAAATTACACTATACTCATTAAGGACCTTAGACCCTACCCATACCCTATCGAACCCTATGGGTACGGGTAATGATGATTGCATAAATTTTGAATGAGTTGTCTAAATATATATCTTTAGTAATGATTGCATAAAGTTTCTTAGAAACAATATATCGAACATATCTGGGTCAAAAACTATGGATACGTTCTCTTTCCCTGATCTAATCTGATAAGATCTGATAAGAGTTGAAATTATTAGAGGCCTTTAATAATATTTGACCGTCATTTAAATAAATTTGAAAAAAAACAAGCGGGAGTTTTTTTTTTTTTTTGGTGAAAACAAGCGGGAGTTTAAGCGTTGTTTTTTTTTGGTGAAAAGAGTTTAAGCGCTTTATTTTCACTAACTTTCTAGAACTGCTTTCTTTCCCTCATCATCCACTCTCAGCTCATCCGGTTCCCCTCTCTCTCCTCTCTGTTCCTCGTCTCTCTCAATCTCTATCTCAACTCACCTCCTTTTTTCTCTCTCATCTCCAAGCAGCGACGAACATCGTTCCTCCTGTAAGTTTTTTAATTTTGTAATTTCGTTCGATTTGTTTGTTGTTTATTTTATGGGGATTTTATTAGTTTGAATTCTTGATTTTTCAGGCTTTTCGTTTGAATTTCTGTTTGTTTGTTGTACAAATTTATTTGATTTATAGGTTTTCGTTTTGCTTCGATTTTACAGGGGTTTGGGGCTTTTCGTTTGAATTTAGGGTTTAATATTCCAGATCTGGGGAATTCGAATTTTTTTTAGAAGTTTGGGGAATTCTATTGAATTTATTTGTTTTTTTAGATTTCGTTCAATGATTCGAGTTTCTTGAGTTCAAATTTTGTTTTGGGTTCTGAATTTCTTTCGAAAATTTGCTGTAATTACGATCCGTTTTTGTCTGAATTTGCTGTAATTACCATTCTAATCTGCCATTAATACAATGTTTCAAGCTGTAACAACACCTCTTCCATAACAGAATGTAGTGAGTGAAAACAGTAAATCCTGTTCTGAACACTATCCCGGGTAATCCTTGGAACACCTTATTCACCGGTAATCGATTAGCAGCTAAAGGTACATCTCTGAAATTTATTGCCCCAGCTGTTAAGAATGGTAGTTATGTTGCTTGTTTAGATAAATCTGAAACTGACAAACATTTGAGATCTGGGCTACTTCTCTGGTGATATATGTTGTGGGAGTTACTCCTTCCATTGGTGTTGTAACTCGTTTCATTGAGAAAGAATGGAACTCGGTAGCTAAACCAAAAATCTTCTTACATGATGATGTTTTTTGTGGTCAAATTTTATAGTATTGATGATAGGAATGAAGTTTTATATGCTGGACCACATAGTTACAACAGCAGACCTCTTATTGTTAAACCCTGGACTGCTAACTTTAACTTCAATGAGGAAGTTCTAAAAGTAATTCCCATTTTTATTAAATTACCTAATTTACCTCTGATTGTTGGAGTGTTGATTCCTTAGTAGAATTGGTAGTTTGCTGGGTATTCCATTGTATGCTGATGAATGTACATCTAAACAACTAAGAATCTCCTTTGCTAGAATTCTTGTTGAAATAGATGTAACAAAAGACATCCAATACTATGTTAATTTTGAAGACTCAAATGGCATGTTAATCAAGTAACAAGCGAAGTATGATTGGCTCCCACCCTTTTGTAAAACCTGTCAAAAGGTTGGACATGATTGTGGAAATAGGAAAAGGCCAGTTCAACAACAACAGAAACCTAAGGTGAATCAGAAATGGATACCTAAGGTAACTCAAAATTCTATATCAACAACTGAGGTTATTCCTACTGTTACAAATGATCTGTACAAATAGTTTATGGGATTATTAATTTCTGGGTCAATTTTATTCTAATTTTGCAGATGAAAATTGATGATGATGATGATGAGATGAACGATGAATATGCTGTTGAAGATGAATGATGAGTCGATGACTACGATGATGAAGATGAATGATGATGAGTGATGAAGATTAACGATGATGAGTGATGAAGATGAACGATCATTGATGTAATTTTTTTGCATTTTGACAATTTCGGAAGGAAGTTGCATTTTTATGTTGATGATAGTAATATGTGTGAACTGTAAGGAAAAAAAAAATTTGTATTGTTTGAATTAGAATATAAATGCTATTATTGAAAAAATATTAATATTGTGTTTGAATTCCATAAGTTATTCTAATTTAGTTTTCTTTATCCTTTGTTTTTTTATTAAAGGGTTTGGTTAGTTTAAGATTTGGATTCCATAAGTTATTCTAATTTAGTTATTCTAATTGCTTAGTTAATCGGTCCCATCTTCACATGCAGTTCTTGATCATAATTGATAATCAATGTATAATGTTTTGCATTTAATAGGTTATTTTTCTTAATACAATGATTTCTTGATCTTTTTATTTCTTTTGATGTTTTGATTATCTTACAGTTAAGATATGTTGTCTTTCACAATTTATGACAAAGGGGTCACATACAATATGCTATATGATTTGTCATACTAGAAAGTGTGCCGTTTTCACTAATCTAAACAGATCATTAACTAATATGAATTTGTTAGCCCTAAAGTAGACATATCGGACTTGAATTAGGGGCTAATCGAGTTTAGATGCTCACAAGTAGCTTATGTTCGACTCAGTTAAATTATTCAAAGTTCAGCTCGAGTTCACTTAACTTAAATGCGAACGTGTGGAGTTGAGCAAATCCAACTCAACTTGATTAACTCATAAGGAGCTCGATAATTATCACATTACTTTTTTTAGTTATGATTTTTTAAAAAGTAGTTACATTGAGATATTTTTTCTCATACCTTTTTTATAAAAGAAACATACACTAACTAGTCATAATGCTGAAAACCTAAACCAAATATTATATTGCTTTTGATCCAAATAACCAAAATAAATACAAGGGGTGGATCCTCATAAAGAAAATGAAAATAGGTCAGGTTTGAGGACTGACCCTCACAGGTCGAACCAAGTTCAAGTCATGTCAGAATCAGGTTGACCAGCGGTCAGATCTGTTTCTGACACCACTACGGTCAGGTCTGGGTAATCTCAGGTTAGGTTTCGATCAGTCTAGAGACTGACCCTCACAGGTCGACCAGGTTCAAATCAGGTCAATATCAGGTTGACCTAGCAGTCAGATGTTTTTGACACCACTAACGACAATTCAAGTGACACTAAAAAATATCTTTAGATGCAACAATAATCTATGTGATGCTGAAAAAAATGGCTATCGAGACAACTAAATTCATTTGACGTTAAATACATGGCTTTATAGACAACTAACTACAGTTGATGCTGAAAAAATGGCTTTAGAGACAACTAAATTCATGTGACGCTAAATACATGGCTTTAGAGACAACTAACTACAGTTGATGCTGAAAAAATGGCTTTAGAGACAACTAAATTCATGTGACGCTAAATACATGGCTTTAGAGACAACTAACTACAGTTGATGCTGAAAAAATGCTTTAGAGACAACTAAAGTCATGTGACGCTAAATACATGGCTTTAGAGACAACTAACTACAGTGATGCTAAAAAAAATGGCTTTAGAGACAATTAAATTCATGTGATGCTAAAAATATGGATTTAGAGACAACCAATATTCATGTGATGCTAAAAACATGGTTTTAGAGGCAACCAACATTCTCTGATGCTAAAATGTATCTTTAGAGGCACCAGAATATACTTGACACTAAAAACCATATAATTAGAGGCAACCATGTTTATGTGATGGTAAAAGGGGGTTTTAGAGGCAAGTCGGCCAAATGATGTGCCTCTATAGCCAATTTTTTTTTTGTAGTGCGCGTGTGTGTGTGTATTCAATTAAGTTCAGTTCAGACAAGTTCCGTTCATTTCAGGAAAATTCAGTTCAATTCAGACAAATTCAGTTCGTTTCAGGAAAATTCAGTTCAGTCCAGTTAGTTTCCTCTTACTGATTTCATTCTCTTCAGTTAAGTTAAGTTCAGACCAATTCAGTTCGATTTAGTTCAATCTAAAAGAACATAGACTAAATCAATTTTCAAACAATTATAAAAGCAAGATTTACAAAGATTCTTACTATCTAATCTCTCAGTTACAATAATAATTTCAGATAACATGCATTAACGAAGCATAAAATTAAGAACGGTTTTTTTCACCATATACCCCTGACAAATTTTATTTTGCACCGTATACCCTTTCGAGTTTCCGAATTCACCATATACCCTTAACTTTTCAAAAAGTACATTAACTTACCTTTATAACTAACAGAAGGATAACGTCGTTAGTCATTAAAACCTAATCCTTCCTCTAATCTTAATTAGCTACCCTAAACGACCTAAACCAAACCCTAACCCTAACCCTAACCCTAACCCTAATCTAATACCCTAAGTCCCTAACCCTAACCACCCCTTACCCCAGCCCCTAGTCCCCAGCCCCCACCCCTTACCCCCACCACCCTCTCCCCACCCTAGAATCCCACCGCCGAAGCCCACCCCCCGCCACCTTTTACCCCACCACCGCTGAAGCCCACCCTCTCCCCAAATACATCACTGAAGCCTCTTCTCCTCTCGCCATTTTTCTTTCTCACCCTCCGTCGCACCTCTCTCGCCGGCATTTCCTCGGTTCACCGGAGCCTCTTATCCTCTCGCCATTTTTATCTATCCTTTCCTCTCACCAGTCTTCGCTGCTCGAAGTACGCTGTTTGCCACCGAAGTTGTGTCGCTGCTTCCTTCCCCAGCTCACGTCTCTCTCTGCTCGACTATTCCTCCCTCTTTTCACTAGTGGAAAAAACGGAAGGGATGCGTTTTTGGCCAGTAGCCCTTTCTGTAGCAACCCTTCACTAAAAGTGAAGGGATGCGGTTTTAAACCGCAACCCTTCTTTGTACAAAAGGCTGCGGTTTTGACCATAACCGCAGCCCTTTTGACCCAAAAAAACAAAAAAGAAAAAAAAATTTGCATTATTTTACTCCTAAATATCAAGAAATATTTATGGAAATATTTTTTTTTTCGCCTCCTGTTAAAGTTTTGCACTTCTGCCTTCTAATTTGTTTAATAGCGAGAATTTCGAAAAACTAAGTAAGACTATAAAGTAGTATGTCTCGCAACAGCAAAGCAAACTCCAGCAACCAAATTCACAAAGGTCATCCAGATTAAACTTAAATACTTATTCTCATAACAATATCAAGACAAAGTTTGAATAGAAATCTCTCTCAAACGAATCAACAACATAAAATAAAATTAATTCCACAAAATAAAATAAAAAAACCTAAAATTCGAAAAACGAAATTGATAAAAAACCGAGTAAATCTCGAACCCTAGATCACAGATTAATCTCGAACCATCTCAAATTAATTCCATAAAACTAAAAAACCTCAAATTAACAAAAAAATACGAAAAATACCATCAAAAACAATAAATACAAAAAAAAATTTAAAATGACAAACTAAAATAAAAAATGAACCAACCCTAGATCTGTTGTGAGCGACGGCTGAGGAGACGCGAGTGGTGCGCACGACGACGCAGGGGGTGTGCTGGTGTAAGCGACGGCAAGAGGAGACGCGAGTGGTGCGCGCAACAATGCAAGGGAGTGGCAGAGTTCAACTACGAAGCGACGCGCATCAACGAGCAGGACAGGCACGAAGATGAAGAGTTTAGACTAACATCTGGCCACAATGACCCAACAACGAACGAGTACGGAGAAGGAGAAGGCTAGAGCGGCGGCAATGCGCGGAGCTCCGACGAGATGTAGAGGAGAAGAGAGTGGTGTGAGCAACAGAAGAGGGGGTGTGGTGGTGGTGTGGAGATTTAAAGATTTGTGCGTGAGATTTGTGAAGTTTGTGAGAGAGGAGCTGAATGTTTGTGAGATTTGAAGATTTGTGCGTGAGATTTGTGAGAGAATGAGTCTTTAATAAGAAGTGCTTAATATTTTAAAAGCCCGCCCACTGAATTCCTTCCAAAATATTTAAAAGCCCATTGAAATAATATTTTCGCGGGTGGGTAAAGGGCTGCGGTTAGCCCAAAAACCGTAGCCCTTCATAATTTTGGGCTAACTGGTGATACATCTTCAAGGATTAAGATTATCCCCCATTCTAGGGTTGCGTTTTTCTAAAAATGCAGCCCTTGCACCGCAGCCCTTCCGCTTTTTTCCCTTGGTGTTTGTTGATTCTCGTGGTCGGTGGTGGTGGAAAGGGAAGGGGGAAGGGGTGGCGAGTTTGAAAGGGAGGGGGAGGGGTTGTGGGTCTGAAAGGGTAAGGGGTTGCGGGTGGTTGCAGGCTGGTGTGGCAGTGATGGGTAAAGGGTGGCTGCAGGCTGCTGGGCAGTGAGGGGTAAAAGTTGGCTGCGGGCTGGTAGGGTAAAGTGTGGGGGGTAGTGGGGGCTGGGGTAAAGGGTGGGGGAGGGCGTGGTTAGGGTTAGGGTATTAAATTAAGGAGTTAGGATTAGGGTTAAGGTTAGGGTTAGACTTAGGTTTAGGATAGCTAATTAGGATTAGGGGAGGATTAGGGGTTAATGACTAACGGAAGTCTAACACCATTAGTCATAAGGGTAAGTTAATGTATTTTTTGAAAAGTTAAGGATATATGGTGAATTCGGAAACTCGAAAGGGTATATGGTGCAAAAAATAAAATTGTCAAGGGTATATTGTGGAACACCGAATTAAGAATTAAAAACTTAGAGAATATTTTTTTATTTTCATTTTTTGGGGCTCATAAGCAATTGGGATAGTAAATAACTAAAGAGATAAATATACATCATGAGATAATATAATTTTTTTATTGAAGCACTGATCACCATAGGATGCCTAAAAAACTCACTTATCATGTGAAACTTAGGGCCTATTCTCCCCAGCTTATTTTCAGTTCAGTTCAGTTTAGTTGCAATCAGTTCAGTTCAGTTCAATCATTTAATTCTCTGATAATAAAACAATGATAATTATTATTATTATCATGATTATTATTACTATTATTACAATTATAAATATTAATATCATTATTACAATTATTATTATATTACTATTATTCTTATTATTACTCTTGTTACTATTGCTTTTAATATTATTTTTATTTATAATAATAATATTCTTATTACATAAATATTGCTAATTATTATTTTGCTAATACTTTTTTTGCCTATATAATTCGGCTAATTATATTGAAATGATAATTCAAGCCTAAGAAGTATTCATTTCAATATTATTTGTCATTGTTCAAAGTACAAACTTTTTAATAGATGACAACACTAATAATACGGTTTTTTCACCAAATACCCTTGACAAAAAAATTTATTCACCAAATACCCCAACTTTTTTCAAAATTCACCATATACCCTTGACATTTTAAAAAAATCACCAGATACCCTTACTATTAATGGACGTTAGTGCTCCATTAGTGTTTATTTACAAGTTTGCCATAAGTCCACCTAATTAGCCCTAAGTCAACCTAATTAGGCCTAAGTCAACCTAATTTGCCCTAATTCAACCTAATAAAACTAATCAAACCTAACTAAATCCTAAACTCTCCTTAATCCAACCCCAACCCCCAACCCTAACCCCCAAACCCTAGACCCACCAGCCCACCACCCAACCCCAGCCCAACCCTCTCCCCTCTCCCTCCCTGGTAACCCCTGCAGACCCGTTTTCCGACAACCCCTCTCCCCTCGCCTCCTCGCGCCTCCCCTCCTTTACCTTCCCTCGCACCTCCCCTTCCCCGTCCCTCGCGCCTCCCCTCCCACTCCCTCACTCTCACCGGCGCACTAGATCCGCCATTCATGTCGAAGAAATTCGAGTTTGCGGCAATTTTGAGGCGGATGAGGGGGAGCGACTGAGTTCACAATTTTGCGGCAGATGAGGGCTGGTAGGGGCTGCGGGGGTGGTGGGGATAGGGAGAGTTAGGAGGAGGAGAGAGAACCGGAGGTGGAAGTGCGGTTCAGTTCAGTTCATTTGTTTTATACCGAAGAGAACAAGCCCTTATATGTTATGGGTTAAACTGCTAAATGAATTGGCGGAGCCAGGATTTCAAAATCGAGGGGTCACAAAAAAATTGTCGAAGATCGGGTTGTTTTCCCATTGCCTTTGATTTTTTTTGATCTAGGTGTATCACTCATCGTTTCCTATATTCATTATTTAATACATATTAACACATATGAACTAACTACTCCCCTCCGTCCCAAAATATAGTTCCCATTTGCCTTTTTTTCATGGTAATTTATGCAAGTAGAAAATAAGAAGGATAATAAAGATTTTTTGTTTATTTAAATAAATGTTGTATGGGAAAAGATGATTTTAGGAGAGAGGATGGAGAATAATTGGTGAAAGAACATTAATTGTAACATTTTGGTTGAATAAACAAAGGAAAAAACAAAATTCAAAAAGCAAATAAATGATGGGACACGGTTTTCCTAGACAAATTACGGGAAAATGTGGAACTAAATATGAAAATGGGAACTATATTTTGGGACACCCAAAATGAAAATGGGAACTATATTTTGGGACGGAGGAAGTATTAAACTATATGAAAATCAATCAATAAATTACATCATAAAGAAACTAAATTATCATAGAAAATTATAAATTTATTAACACTACCTAATTTATACAAATTTACCTCTCACAATTTCAACATTCACATATATAAATAACAAACTAACTAAATGCATCAATCATTTATCACACCTTACAAATTCGAAAATTCACACATATATGCAATTATTACAATTAATATCAACCAAATAAGATTTTAAATATTAAATTTAGGAATTAAAAAATAAATAATGTAAAAGAATTAAACTATAAATTCTGTAAATTGTTTTAAAATAATAATTAATACCTGATGCCTGATGGGATGGCTGCCGGCTGCAGGCTGGTCGGAGGTCGGAGGAGGCTACGGTGGCGCGGTGCGATGCGACGGTGAAGGCCAATGCCGGTGCCTGAATGACTGGGCAACGAGTCACTCAATGAGAGTGTGAGGTAAAAAAAAATTTGAGCATGAGAATTGGGAAAAGAAGGAGAGAGAAATTGATAGTTTTCAAAATTAAATGATTTTTAATTTTTAATTTAATTTTAAATCTGATAAGAATTGAGAGTTGGGAAATTGGGGACCACTATAATTGATAGATGCAAGTGGGCCAAAAAGAAACCCCAACATTAGCCGTTAAATGTGCACGCCTGCACTGCTTTATGCTGCTGCTCTGCTATTTTTTTTCTTTTTTTTTTTACGAATTTTTTTTAATTTTTTTTTTTTAATTTGAGGGGTCACGTGACCCCATGTGACCCACTGTGGCTCCGCCACCGGGTAAATGTATGACTAAAACCAATAGATTTAAGGCTTAGCCTAATACCCGTCTTAGTCATTTCTCAAGCAAGATTTTCGTCAAAAGTTATATTCTAATCTAGCTTAGAAAAACGTTGGACTACGTTCTTACAGAAATATCACCTCCTGTGATTTACCTAATCCAACAATATTCTTACACTCATGAGCAATTGCAATAAGACAGACGACAAAGGCTCTCATTCAATTTTGAAAATTCAGATTCAAATTTCTTTAACCGTAATATCAGACGCTCTTATGTTGAATTTCTGTTTCTAAATTTCTTGGACTATATTCTAATTTTATCCCCTTGCCCTATATAATGGGATACATATGAGTGTTTGGCATTTTGAGTTAAAGAAGTTTGCGACTTGGTCATTCCTCTTGTAAGGAGCATCAGCCATCAGCAGCCATATCGGACGACGTGAAGTGCTATACCTTGGTTATCCAGCTTGTCCCACAACTAATTTCATTCTCTATCTCTCTGTCCTCTTATACTTGGGGTGCTTTTATTTGTTTGGGCCAACATATAACTTTTGAATGATGTCCCTACATAAATAATGCTAGCCAAAAGGAAAAGTCTCATTTTGCTTTGGTACTGAAAATAATTTCCAGCATTATCTTCACAGTTCATATAGAATTGGAGGTGGGCTCATCTTTTAGCTATCAAAGCACTAATAATATCAGCGGTTTAATCCAAGCATGATACACCTTTAATGACATCAGAGATTTTATAGATATATATCCTTTGAATCAGCAATAATATCATTGATAATTCATAGTGAACTAAAATAATGTCTCTGTTGCAATCTTTGATGGTGTCTGCAAATTGAAGAAACTTTACAGGGCTGAAAATGCATGTGTTCTTGCATTTGAAAGATAACTTAAAGTTATCCCCTTATTTTGCATTTAGTTTACTTTTTGATTGCTTGTTTGGTTAAAGATGGAATTTTGGGATGATGACGAGCGAGATTGACTGGAATGAGATTAGTAACGGGTATATGGATATGTTTAGTTGACCTGAAATTTTCTCATCTGAATATATCTGATTTGATCTGATTTGCAACATCTTTTATAAAATATATTATTACTATTATATTATTACTTTGTAATTCATTATTATGCAATATATTATAAGATCTTATTTATAGTATTATTATTATTATCATTTTATTTCTATCACAATTTTTACACAACTTTTATTAATAGTAATAGTAATTATTATTATCATTATTATAATAACAATAACAATAATTATAATCATAATAATAATAATTATTATTCAAAAATAATTCTATAATCCAAGTCATTAATTTATAAGAGCACTTCTAAAATGTTTCACACTTTCCCTTAAAAAAAATATTTCACACTTGAGAAGTCGGCAGACTAAACTCATTTTTTTCCATATAAAATAAAATAAGATATACAAACATCTATGAAACTTTACTACTAATAATTTCTCTTTTACGTTGCACGCCACGCAGCCTCCCCTAGCCCCCTCATTTGCTCTGTGAACATTGATATTTTCAGTTTTTTTTAAATTCTTTTAGCAAAAATTTTCTCTCCATTATTTTCAGTTTTTTATAAAAAAAAAAAAACCAAAAGCTCATGCGGATATGTTCAATGACTTGCGCAAGAAAGAAATGGATACGATGCAACTTCAAATAGCTAGAGAGATTTGGAATTCGGTAGGAAGATGTATACTGGATCTAAATTTATAATTTGTATTTCGCACTTAGCTTATTTTGAAATGTAATCCGAACTTAGTAGTTTCATTGTCATGAATTTGAGCTATCATATTTTATATATCTCTTATTTTTGCGTCAATCTTATGATCTTATTAACACGTGGTTTTTAATTTTCTATTATTTAATAACAACACAATAACTTAAAATAATGATAACAATGACATTTATAATGATAACAACGAGATTAATAATAATTACCAATATTAATAATTCATAAGTACAACAACAACAATAATAATCCTTTTTGAACAAATGTACTAGTAAATAATAGCAATAATAGTAATAATGAGTTTTTAAATATAAGCATGATCTGATGTGAACTTATTTTTGCTGATCTGATCTAAACTTGTTTTTTCTAATCTGATCAGATCTGATATGAAATAAGCAAAAATAAGGTGAACCGAACCAAGCCTACATTTAATTTGTCTAATTATCCGTGTAAATGTGGTGATTTTGATGAAATTAAGAAGGCTTATGAGAGTTTTGATGGGTAGTAGAGTTTTTTTTTTTAAAGGAAGCCCCAAAGGGAAATTAATGCATTAGATCACTTGAAGCAAGACTTACAATAATAGAGTCCGGAAAATCGTCAATCCACACACGTTTCCCACTCTCCAAAGGTTAGAAGTGGGCTAACTCATATGCAACACGGTTCCCTGATCGTTTAACAAAAGACCATAAACTAACAGAAATAAAAGCAGGCATAAAATTTAAAATATCCTCAATGACAAGATGGAAGTCACTCGACCCTTGAGCATTGCATTTGAGTGTTTGGATCACCGATAAACAGTCGCTTTCAAGTTCCCCCCTCTCGAAGCCTAGCTCCTTTGCCAGCATTAGGCCCTCCAAAACCGCCTTCGATTCCCCCACTCTCGGCTCCCAAGGCACGCACATTTGGACTGCAGCATACCCAATAATCGCTCCCCCACTATCTCGACAAACCACCCCCAACCCAACTCCCCTCTCTCCCATAATCCCAGCATCAACATTCACTTTCACGATCCCATCACTCGGCATATTTCAGACAATAGGAAAAGTCGCACTCCCTATCGAGCTCGCCTTTGATCTCCCCGCCATCACCTCCTTGAACTCCCCAAGAGATTTCCTCGCAAACTGCAAAATAGAAAGTGGCGAACACGCCTTCCATCAAAGCTCGGCAGCGACAAGTCATGTATTTATCAAAATCTTAGGGTTAAGTTGTGCATTTTTAAAACTATAAGATGCTCTATGCATTTTTATAAAACTCAACGGTACCTAGTAAAAATCTGTTATATTATCTTTAAGAAGAGAGAAAATACATATTACAAAGTATGGAGTCATAAGTTAATTAAAAGGTTCGTATATTACCCTTCTGATTAGCCTAAATGGAATAGGCCAAAAATAGGCCCAAAATCAAAAACGAAATAGCAAACCTGATTTGTGTTATGCGGAGCGCCAGACTACAAATTCAAGGCATTTCAACAAATCCCCACCATGACTTGAATTCTCTCACAAATGACAAATGTACCAGATGCAAAAATATTGCCAAATGTACCCAATTTTCCCCCCTTGCCTTAGAATACCCATAAGGGCCCAGGTTAACAACTCCAACTAATTAGCAAGTCCAAACAATGTTGGAACTTGCCATGCAGAACCGGCTTGGTGAATTTATGAGCAGAACCATCAGCAGTACTTAATTTCATCACCTTATTTTATTTTCTCATATTTTAGAAAATGATATCTTACATCTATGTGCTTATTCCTCTTATCATGAACTTGAACTTGGACTAGACATATTGCACCTGTCATAATGCACAATAGCCAAATCTTGATGTAGAGAAAGATCACTAACTAGTCCTTTCAACCATATTTGGAGCACCAAATTACAGATTCAAGGCATTCCAACAAATTATAACCCAATTTTCTTGAGGTACCCTCAGGTGTGGTAATTCTCAAATTACTCCTTTCATTTTGAGAATCCCAAATACCCCAAGATTTGACACGTTGCTCTAAATACCCTTTTCATAGACCGAAATTCAAGTGCATTAATTTCATGAGGCCCCTTGTCACAAAGATTAATAGGACCCTTGATAAGATATAAAATGCAATAAAATAAGATTTTCTCTATTATGAAATAACAAATAAGCACACATTAACTATAAAAACACAATCCAAAATATGTAAATAAAAGAGTCAACAACATCAATAGTGAAGGACATACATTGCATATGTGAAGGTCATCGATTTAGGTTAACTGGTTAAGTCTTATGAAAATGGTACTAAAAACTTAAGATTGAATCCTATCTTCATCACCATACTTGATCGCTCTCTAACACAAACAATAATGAGAGCATGTATTACATATTCAAGTAAAAAGCACGTATTAGAGACCCCGGATATTTGCAGGCTCTATCCAGTCGCCTATTTTACATATATCCCCAAATTTAAATCCAAATTCAAATTTGTTTCAAGTAATAATATTAGGAGAAATATTTTAAAACCGACGGAAACTGGGCATCTTTTCTTTTGGGAGTAAACGAGCAATATTGAGAAGAATTGTTTTCATGGTTCCCTACCATACCTTTGACGTTTATTAACAGAACTACACCTCCAAGCACTCGAGAGTCGATCCCACTCATCATCTCGTGACCCATCGTTTACTTCTGCTTTTCTAATTAGCCAGGGTGGTGTACATGTATTGGTGTCATAACAATGATAATCTGATCAAAAGAGCAAAACGATAATGCTATATCACCTATATGATTTCTTTTTTAGATAGTATAATGCTATTTTATGATGATGATGATAAGTCTTAACAAAAGGTCACTGTTTATTTTAATACTTCATACTATATTAGTAGAAACTTGTTTTTCGTTATTCAAATCGTGATCGTCATCCGCTTCTTTTACCACTTTTATCAGCCATTAGAGGTCTGCATCTACCGTTACAAGCATTGACCAACGATGCCCCTTCCTAAACGACTTAATTTGTATTAGTGTATGGGGGCTGACTAAGTCTCATACCGGTCCAGAAAGACCGGGACGCGCTGAAGAGATCACGCGCTTATTACGGCCTTGCTGACCTCGTCATAGCGATCTTATTCAAGTATCTTGCCGGTATCATTCAACGGGCCTTATGCCAAGGGCTTGGGCCAGGTCCAATCACATCTATTAGCGCCTACGGGCCTGAAGATAGATTTTGTACACAAGATAAGGGTATATCCTGAAGGAATATACACAGAATATTCCCCGTAAATACATGACCCAACCTGTATACGGGCCTATCCGGGTATCCTATAAATACCCCCTTTGATCTGAGTCATGAGGTACGTTCATGAATCCCAAGAATCTATACTTGAGACCTACCTTTTTTCCCATAACTGACTTAGGCATCGGAGGGGCGTTCCTCGGATCAACCCCCGAGGCTAGTTTACGTGTTCTTTCTTGCAGGAACTGAAACCGGTTCGACTGACTATGAGGCATACCGGTTCGTACCCTAAAAACTTGTCCAATACCGGAACAATTGGCGCTAGAAGGAGGGGCTAACAATACCATGTAGTCTAAGCCATTTCTTGCAAACAAAAGTCCCATGGATCCTAATCAGCAATTTGGGATGCCGGAAACAGATGAAGATAATGTTCCCGTTGAGAAAGCTCCCCCAGGATTCTCAACTCCGCTGCCGGCCACCAAGCAAGGTCGACCGCCTACTGACAAAGGTAGAAAAACTCCTGAGACTCCCCAGGAAAACATCTTCCATACCCTGCAGCACATGTTCACGCCAGAACAACTTCGAAGTGCCGCAGAAGTCTTCCAAGCCATGGCGAGCAACACTCCACCGACCGGTCCGCCCGCTAAGCGACCTTTGAGCAGAGCCCACAGTCCAGTGAGAAAACTTCGCTCACTAGGAACGGGCCGCCAGGGAGAGCGAGACCGGCATGATTAGGATCAGGTGGCCAACTCTAAAACCTCCACAGAGCATATAGGAGACGAGGAAGAAGAGGAGGAGGAAGCGCAGGACACAGAGGTCCAACAGCAATCCTCTCATCTAAGGAAAGGGAGCGAATGCCGGCGTAGAGCACCGGTATCTTTGCGGAATTCGCCATACTCCACTGCCATTCTTCAAGATCCCATGGAGAAAATAAAGATGCCGACATGTAAGAATGACGGTAGGACATATATCGGCCTACGAGGGGAACATGTTGTTATACACCGACACTGACTCAGTATGGTGTAAGGTGTTTCCCTCTACATTGACCGGGCTGGGACAGACATGGTTTAAAAGCACACCACCGGCAACGGTCTTCTACTTCTGCCAGCTTACATCAATGTTTGTTACACAGTTCGTTAGCAATAAACGAAGGGAGAAAACCACCGGCGAGCTGATGTCAGTCAAGCAAGGAGAGACAGAGAGTCTACGGGACTATGTCGGGCGTTTTAACGCAGAGGCTGTCACCATCCCTACACTCCAGCAGGAAGTCGCTGTTTTAGCTCTCATGACGGGACTGAAGGAAGGAACTCCTTTCAGAAATTATCTTGGTCGGAAGAAGCTAACCAGCCTCACAGAGGTGCTGGGTAAGGCCAACGACTACATCCGGAGAGAGGAATTTGACAAAGCCTCAAATGCTAAGAGGCCGGCAGCAGAGGAGAAAGATAAAGAAAAAGACCGTAAAGAAGATAAATACCGGAAAGATAAAAAGTCGGACACCTCCAATAGAAGAGAGGAGAGTATTTCTGTGAAAAAGGGGCATGAAGGCCTACCAGACAAGTACCACAACTATACTCCTCTCACGACATCCCGTGCCCAAATATACGAGTTGCACAAAGATGACGACAAGTGGCGAAGGCCTCGGAAGATGTTCTACAAAGGCCGGGATAAGTCAAAATGGTGTGAATTTCACAGGGATTATGGTCATATAACTGAAGACTGCAAAGACCTAAAGGACGGGATCGAAGACCTCATTAGAAGAGGATACTTCACCCAGTACCAAGCAAGGGTTGACCAAAAATCTCCATCCCGAGAGGATGAAAACGGAAATAGAAGGCCAGTCAAAGACAGGATCACTGAAATCTACGTCATCTCAGGTGGACCGACAAGAGGAGGAAGCATACATGGTGCCAAAGCCAGTTTGAAAGAAGTTAGGCACCAAGTAAACTACAACAACGCGGGAAAGTGGCCGGCACCTCCAGCCATGCCATCTATGGCTTTTACATCAGAGGACGCCAGGGGTATTCTCTACCCCCATGATGATCCCCTGGTAGTATATCTGCAGATATCAACCGCAATGGTTCATCGCGTGCTGGTAGATGGGGGAAGTTCTGCCAATATACTATATAAAGAGATGTTTGAAATATTGGGCTTCGACACTGCATGTTTGAAACCGGTCTCATACCCAGTTATCGGTTTCACAGGGGCCTCTGTCGTCCGAGAAGAAACCATCAAGCTGGCTGTAAAACTGGGGGAGAAATCTCACTCAAGAGACCTGCTGGTGGAATTCGTCGTGGTCGATGTGCCGGCGGCATACAACGCCATCATAGGACGACCTCTGATCCATGACGCTCAAGCAGTGGTATCAACCTACCACCTTACAATGGTCTATACCTCAAATGACAGCAACCCCGAGAAACTCCGGGGGAACCAGGAGTCAGCAAGGGCATGTTACTTGACCGCCCTCAGACATTCTGACCGTAAACGTCCGGCGGATATCCCACCGTTGGAGTGGAAGAAACGACGGCTGGAAAATAAGGCCAAGAAAGATCTGTCAATTTGGGAGATAAGTTACAGCTCTACGTGTCGGTCTCACAGAATACGGTAGCAGCAGTATTGTTGGTAAACAAGAAGGGGCAGCAGAGTCCCATATACTTCGTAAGTCACGTACTGATTGGAGTAGAGCAAAGGTATGAGCTGCTGGAGAAGACGACATATGTCGTCCTGATCGCAGCGAGAAAGTTGCGGCCATACTTTGACTCGCATACCATCCAAGTGCTCACTAATCAACCTCTGGAGAAAACTCTACACAAGCTTGATACAACCGGCAGGCTCCTCAAATGGGCGATAGAGCTATCCGAGTTTGACATCGAATACTAGCCTCGCACATCCATCAAAGCTCAGGCACCGGCCGACTTCATTGTCAAAACTACATACACCGAGCCATCTGAATCCACCGGTATCTGGAAGATAGAGGTTGACGGTTCAGCAGCCCAAAGCAGAGCTGGGGCATGAGTGGTCATGACATCCCCAGAAGGCATCTAACAACGAAGCAGAATACGAAGCAGCCCTGGCCGGACTAAGTCTGAGCATTGCGGCTGGTGCAAAGAAGATTCTCATGACCACAGACTCGCAATTGGTATCAAGCCAAATCGAGAGGACCTATGATGCTCGGGAGCTGGTTATGCAGAATTATCTTAGTAAGGCAAAGAGTGTGACGGTTGGATTCTAGAGCTTTGAAATCAAATTAGTGCCAAGAACAGAAAACATGGCGGCTGACGCCCTGTCAAATCTAGCAAGCTCGAGCGCCAGTGACAAAAAGTGAAGTGTCATGGTGGAATCTTTGGGGGAGCGCAGCATAGACACTCCAGCACCAGACGTCAACATCATAGACAAGAGTCCGGAATGGTACGACGATATTGTAGCCTATAAACTGGTAGGTACCCTCCCGGAAGCTGAAGAGGGATGCATCATGGTACCGCATATTTCAAGGCCAGTTATACAAGAAGGGGTTCTCACTCCCACTATTAAGGTGCGTAACGGCCCATGAGGCTACAAAGATAATAGAGGAGATTCATGAAGGAATCTGCGGGAACCATATCGGTGGAAAAGCGCTGGCACTAAAGGCATTGAGAGTAGACTTCTACTGGCCAAGTATGTTGGCAGACGCCCAGGCATACGTCAAAAAGTGTGATAAGTGCCAGCGATTTGCGCCAGTGATAAACTAGCCGGCAAATGACCTGCAGCCGATTCTAAACCCAATCCCTTTTGCTCAGTGGGGGATGGATATAATAGGACCTTTCACATCGGCATCTGGAGGAAGGAAGTTCCTAATTGTGGGTATTGACTACTTCACGAAATGGATCGAGGCAGAACCGACTGCGAAGATAACGGCCAACCAGGTGAAAAAGTTCATATGGCAAAACATCATCACCAGGTTTGGCATTCCTATGGGAATAGTGATGGATCACGATGTCCAGTTTGATTGCGGCCCCATACGCGACTTCTGCGGCCCTACAGCATCAAATTTGCTTATTCGTCGGTTTGCCATCCTCACAGCAACGGACAAGGCGAGGCTGCTAACAAATAGAACCTCAATGCCCTAAAAAAAGAGGTTGGACGAGCTAAAGGGAGCATGAGCCGACATGGTTCCAGCCGTACTATGGTCCAATAGGACCACGGAAAAAGAAGCCACCTGTGAAACTCCGTTCCGGCTAGCATTCGGGGCAGAGGCAGTGCTGCCGGTAGAAGTGGGATTGCCTAATTGGCGAATCTTAAACTACGAACCAGATCTAAACTGACAACTGCACAAAGAAGACGTAGATCTTCTCCCAGAAGTGAGGCTGGCAGCAGAACTGAAGTCCGCAGCATACAAGGATCGGATAAGCAAGGCCTACAATAAGCGAGTACGAAGTCGGCCTAATTCTAAGGGGAACTTCGTGCTTAGACGAACAGCGGCAACCGGTAAGGCGCATGTGGACGGTAAACTTACCGCTAATTGGGAAGGACCATACTTGGTCAAGGACGAAATCGTGCTCGGATCTTATTGGTTGGAAGACATGTCGGGTAAGCTTCTGAAAAATAGCTGGAACGCTAGTGTCCTCAAAAGATACTACGCGTCGTTAATAGAATAGGCATTGTTGCCAGTAAGATTTAATTTTTCCTAGCATTCTTGTTTTTATCATTGTAGGCCATAAATCCGGCACAGCCGGGAAGAGCCGTTTTATTTTAATAAAATGAGCATCTTCTGCATACAACTCTTTAACTATCTAGCCCTGCCGGTCAATGACCTTCGTGGATCTACCAGCTAAAAGCTGAAAGGCATTATTAATCATTCAGTCAATGACCTTAGTGGATCTGCTGAATAAATTAAAGTGCGAAACCGGTCAATGACCTTCATGGATCTGCCGGATAAAACAAAACGGGCATTATTAATCATTTAGTCAATGACCTTAGTGGATCTGCTGAATAAATTAAAGTGCGAAACCGGTCAATGACCTTCGTGGATCTGCTGGATAAAATTAAAAGGGCATTATTAATCATTCAGTCAACGACCTTAGTGGATCTGCTGAACAGATTAAAGTGCGAAAACGGTCAATGACCTTCGTGGATCTGCTGGATAAAATTAAAAAGGATTGCTAATCACTCAGTCAATGACCTTAGTGGATCTGCTGATTAGATTAGGACGTGAAATCGGTCAATGACCCTCGTGGATATGCCGGATAGAAGTAATTGCACAGTATTAAAAGGTAACTCATGACATTCGTGATTACGCCAGTTAAAATCTTGTTAAGTTAACGGTCAGTGCTTTGTGATAAGTTAGCCGGCAACATTAACTAAACAATAAAAACACACAAAAACTTGACAAGACGACATCAAAGTTGAGCAAAAAATGGGGTCTGTATTAATAGTCAAAAGAGCAATTACAACCCTAAAACAGTCGGCGACAAACGGCCAACTGCAAAACACTATTGGCCACAAACGACCATATTAACATAACGGTAAAGATAGTTTGGTTGCCCAAGGGAAAAGACGTTATGAGCGCAAAAAGCATACCACTCACAAAGTGGCCCAGTACAAGAAGGGTAAGGAAGGAAGCTAAAAATCTATTTAACATGTTCTTCTTCCTCGGAGCCGTCAACCACTACCACTTGCTCTTCCAGTTTGTCGTCACCGGTAGCAGGGTTGGCAATTTCAGCAGCAGCATTGACGGTCTCCTAGTCCTCTTCAAACTCGGCCCTGGGATCCGCATTGGCGATGTCAGCTTCGGTAATACCATGGTCCAAGACTTCGCCCTCAACCGGTAGCTCGTGGACACGACGAACATGGGCGTCTTCAACTCTGGACCAGTCAAAGTCCGGGAAGGTGTGCCTGACACACCTCATAGCCGCAGACCAGCCGCCATTGTACCGGTTCAGCAAGCGAGAAACGAAGTCCATCCCTTTCTGGTACTCCTTGCCAGCCTCGCGCTCATGCGTCTTGGCCTCGGCAATTTGATCCCAGAGCAACCGGATCTTTTGATCCTTGTTGGCCAAAACCAAGGAGTGATCCATCACAGCCTTAGTAAGGGCGGCATCAGCCTTTCCCTCAGCAACAAGGGCGTCATTCATCTCGGTCTGAGCCGAAAGTAGCTCTTGCGCCTTGATGGCCATCCGGCCTTTTAGCCCCTGGTGATCCTTAACTTCTTGAAAATAAGAAACCTAGAAGTACCGGTATAAATCACAAATCTCCTTACCGGACTGAGCTGACTACAATAAGTAAATGCAGAGCAGGCAATTAGTACCAAAGAAAGGACGACAGCTAACTTGGGGAAGAATAATAAACAAAAACAGGAATACCTACCAAGGCCAGATTGTGGGCATGTACTGCAGCTAGAGCCTGGACCTCATCCACCGATATGTCGAATTTCCCTTGGTTGCCTTCAGAAGACGATAACCAAGGTTCCCTCCTTCCAAAGGACGGTCCAGCAGCAAGGACTCGTCGTCCAATATGTTGAGCTTAGGCTCAAATTTCTCCCCGTCCTTTACCGAGGAAAGGGACCAGCGCCTTTTCACAAGTTCCGGCAGTTCAAGCCGGGGGCGTTCAAGGTAGCCCACCTTCCGCGGTTTGGCAAAAGGCTCTAAGCCCGGTACCATTTCCGGTAGGGTTAATTTCTTGTAATTCTTCGGCCGCAGAGAGGAGCTGCCAACCTCAGCAACCCGGCCAGAAATCAGGCTGGCGGATTTAGGGGCTATGACAGTAGTGGTGGTCTTGGAAGCCACCTTCTTCGCAGTCGGTTGTTCTTTTGCCGGCTCAGCCTTCCGCTTATGAGAGACGGAAGCAGACTTGCGATGCTGCTGCAGGGAAATCGAATCCCTGTCGTCCTCCTCCGGACTAGAATTTCGGCCAGCCCCGCGGCCTCCTCGGCCCCCACGGCCACCAGCTGGTGCCGGGATGGGGATAAATCGGCGGGCAGGTTTGGGAGGCATATTTATTAATGGCCGATATTTGCGATCGACGTGAAGCGCTTCGCGGATCAGAAAAATCTCGACCTGCGGGCAACAAGACAAAGGAGGATATCACAGTTAAGAACATGTAAAGTTCAAACGAAATGTAAACAATATATAGCAAAAACAGGTAAGAACATGCAAACACCATAAGGGTCAGAATGGAAAAAGCCTAAGGCCGACAAGGCCGGGTTGGTAAATATGTAACTGGCATGTGGTAGCCAATACTTGGGAACTGGTATCTTTTTACTACCCCTTAAGGCCGGAATAGTATCGGAAGCGAAGAAGTCATAGGCTTCTCTCTCTCGACGAGTCAAACCCCGGTCGCGAAGATGCTCCATCCGGGAGCGGGGCTTAGTCCACTGGCGCCGCAAGGGAAAGTCATCCAGAACCTGCACCCAGAAAAACCGGTCTCTCCAGTGCTTCAGAGAACTGGGTTTGGGGTACACCGTCAACTTGCTAGCCTTCGTATACAAGGACATCCAGCCACCCCGGCCCTCGATTTCATCATCCCAGAATCTCTTCTTCCTCCCGGCCCCTTTTCCCTTTGCAGGACCATCCTCTTTGATGCAATGCAGCTTGCAGAAGAGGTTCAATGTTTCCGGAAAGCCTTTATAGTGGACCACCCAGGCATAGGCCATTAAATTCCGCGATCCCAGGGGGGTCAGCTGGGCCAGACGTATATTCCAGGCTTTAAAAACTTTGATGAAAAAAAGGGTCCAATGAGAATCGCAGTCCAAAGTCAAGCATATGGGCGTATATGGCTACATGGCCGGCAAGACAGTCAGTCACGCGGCTCCCTGGGGCCGGGAGTACTAGCCGGTATCCTTCAGGAAAAGCAAAAATATTTAGGCCCCTTCGCAAGAAATTTACTCCTTTGACAGCTATCGGTCCAACCACCATCTACCTGCACAAAAGCAACACTACCGGGCTCGCTAGGAGGCATATATACAGGTCAGCTAGACCCTCTTCATCAGATTCTTCAGGAAGAACCTCTTCAGGATCTTCCCTGTCTAAATCCTCCTCAGCCTCAAGCGTGTTCGACTCCTTATCAGACTCGTCCATGGAGCGGACCACACTGTCTACATGCTCTTAATTCACAGGGGAGACCGACACCTCCTTAGGTCCCGGCCTACTAGAGGTCTCCCCAATCTTGATAGTTGATCTATTAACAAGGGGCTTACCGGAAGGAAACAATTCAGGGGAATGTACAGTTAAACCTAGCATGGTCCCATATTGTCCACGAACATTCACTCCTAGAGTTTCTGCTTGCCCCATCACCATCTCTAAAGGGGAGGCATGAATTGTCGGCTCATCATTTTGTCTACCGGAAGTACTACAGTCATTTAGGCTATTGGTCCTAAGGTCCAGGGCATGATTAATTACGGGTGAATTAGTAACTTCTACAGAGTTAATGGAGGTGCTATCAGAGTTAACGTCACTTTCCGTCATGACGGAAGGCGTCCTAGAGATATTTTGAGAATCGGAATTGGAAGACATTATAAATAAGACGGTATGAAAGATGTGGAAAGATTTCGATGAAATACCTGGAAATAGGAGTGTAAGGAACAGATGCACTAGTATCCGAAAATAGCGTGAGACCGGAAGATGAAATCGAGCAAAACCGTCAAGAGTGCAGAAGGGCAGTCTACAGAGAGAAACTCCGCTAGGAGTATATGAGCAAGTGAGAGAATACTAAAAGTGAAGAACGTAGGTCACTGAAGACGTATTTATAGAAGAAATCGCGGATGAGATTGAGTGACTCTTCGTCTTCCCGTCCGAATCACGCCACGTGTTGCTAAATGGCACCCAGCTGTGATGCAACTCCTCATTAAGAGCTCTAACAGCTGACGTGGATATCAAAGCAACGGTTAAAATTCCTTAACGAACGCTTCAGCTTCCTACTTCAGTCTTAGTTAGCTCCACCTATGTCAGATTACAAAGTATTCAAGCAGGATACGTCCATGCTAGACATACCGGCTTGGGGGCTAGTTGTATGGGGGCTAACTAAGTCTCATTACGGTCCAGATAGACTGGGACGCGCTGAAGAGATCACGCACTTATTATGGCCTTGCTGACCTCGTCATAGCGATCTTATTCAAGTATCTTGTCGGTATCATTCAACGGGCCCTATGCCAAGGGCTTGGGCCAGGTCCAGTCACATCTATTAGCGCCTACGGGCCTGAAGATAGATTTTGTACACAAGATAAGGGTATATTCTGAAGGAATATACACAGAATATTCCCCGTAAATACAGGGCCCAACCTGTATACGGGCCTATCCGGGTTTCCTATAAATACCCCCTTTGATCTGAGTCATGAGTTACGTTCACGAATCCCAAGAATCTATACTTGAGACCTACCGGTTTTCCCATAATTGACTTAGGCATCGGAGGGGCGTTCCTCGGATTAACCCCCGAGGCTAGTTTACGTGTTCTTTCTTGCAGGAACTTAAACCGGTTCGACTGACTACGAGGCATATCGGTTCGTACCCTAAAAACTTGTCCCATACCGGAACAATTAGTTTTAGTTTTTTTTATGTTTTAGTTAGAATGTACGAGCTCTTAAAGCTACTTTAGGTTTGTTTGTTTGTTTTATTTTGGGTAGTATTAGCATTATGCTGTACTTACTCTTTTAATTAATGTACGATTTCGCGCTGTCAAAAAAAAAATAAATAGAAACTGGTTGGTTAAGTCTTTGACTCTTTGGTGTTGTAAAAATTAAAAAATTCTCAATTAGGGTTACTATATCAGTGGTGTATCCGTGATTTAAATCGAGGTACATAATTATAAGAAATATAAACTGCATACACAATATCCTATCTCGCATTTAGTACCCAATGATCAAACCTACTGTTGTCCTAATTCGTCCAATCAAAGAAAAAACAATTTGACAAGCTAAGCCTAAAATAGTTTTAAAAACATAAAGTCTATTTATTTATTCCAAGCCCGATTTTAAAATTTTAATAAATTATTTTCGATAATTAATTGCTTTTTTAAAAGCTTGTTTTTAAAAACTCCTAATTAATTAATTTTGATAATTACTTATATTTTTAATAAACATTAATTATTCTTGATAATTATTTTCTAAAGGATATTATGAAAATAGATTTTTATTCCTTAAGAAAACTAAAATCAAAATCCAAAAGATATTATTTCATGAGCATAAAAAAAAATCTTTTAAAGAATGGACAAATAAAAAAATTTGGTCAGATCTGCGAAGGCGCATCCCACGCCCCAAGGTGTCTGGCGCACCAACGCAACATCGAAATAGTTGGCAAAATTTAGAAGCACATAAGCAAATGCGCTCAACACATCTTGATGCATGCCTCTCAACACTGATGTGTCAATCATAGCATGCACGCCGCAAATCCTCAAAATTTATCCGGTTTCTTCTGTTTTCCCTATAAATATACATTGTTTTCACTCGACTTATATATACTTTCATACAAACTTTCCCTATGCTTCCAACTATGAAAATCACTCCAATACTCTCTCAGATACATCCAACACGGAAAATTCATTAATTTCATATTTCAAGCTTTAAGATTGCTCCTCTTATAGATCGTTACTCAAGACCCAGGCCACAAAGGGTTAATCTTTGAGTCTCAATCACAATTTATTTCTTATTTTACTAACAATCTACTTTCATGATGTAGATTCTCAAAGAATTAATGCTCTCTTATATATTCTAACCTCTAATATTTCATTTCCTTCATTTTTCTATATTATTATATCATATTCATGCTATATGCTTTAATGCTTTCGTCAACACGTATGACTATTTTTGCTAATAGAAAACCTAAATAAATGTTCGAATGCTAAATTCAGATAATTCGACAACTGAATTAGATTTCCTATACCACCCAAAAAAATTCTTACTCATGTAGATCATGATATCTCCAAAAAAAGAGATCAAGTCTTGAAGTGCACGAAGATAATGAAGATTGTAGATCTTATTAGTCTTTGTCTAATATTGTACGCATGATAAGTGGGGGAAAATATCAGACTGTTCTTAATAAGGATTCTTATATTATTATGAATAGTGGAACTAGTTGTGTCAATATTCATCACACTACCAGGTCAACGAAATAATTCATCAGAACTATCAACTTGCCTATTTTAGAGTTGGTCGTTGTAAATGGATTAATAAAATATTGAAGATGCTTTCCTAAAAGTATTTTTTGGTAAAAGTATCTCAAGGGGGAATGTAATTAGAATATTTAAGGCGAGAGATTTCGTAATAATAGTTTTGATAGTATCTTGTTTCATTTATGGAAACTAGATAATACGTAAGAAACTTTCGATATACTTGTGTATCTTTGGAAAGTATCTTGCACCCAAGATATAATAATTTAACCCTAGGTCACGAAATCACTCTCCCAAAGCCATAAATACTTAATTATACTCTCCAATAATCGTTACCACTCTTCCTGGAAATATCATTTCGAGTATTATTCGAAGAGCTTGCACCTTAAAGAATAGTTGAATCGCTTCCCTATTTTGAGTGCACTCTATACTAAGATTTCAATCTCTTAGTTAGCTTTGTGTGTAAGCATTATTGATAGAACATCTTTGAGTTTTTATTTGAGCCACTAATAGGTTAGATGTGGTGAGCATTTGAGTTGTCAAGCACGAGTCCTTATGAGGTCAAGTGCGAATTAGCATATCTGGAGTTGGATGTGGGGTTGAATTGTTTATGCGGAGTAGGTCAAATTTTTGTGAGCTTTGTTACTTTTATTCTTCGAAGGAGACTAATAAAATTAAGTGGTGGAGGACGTAGATTAAAGTTGCGTCAAACTTAGTTAAATTTGTGCGTCCATTACTCTTATTGTTTTCATTGTCTAATTGTTTTTGTTGCTCGAAATCAGTTCAGTTGGTTTTCCAGATTGAAAAGGTTTTAAAATGCATTGTTTGTTAGTGTACTCAATTCAACCCCCATTTCTTGAGTATCAGGTGAACCTTCAGATTGCTAAATAATGTATCACTAAAATATACTTAGTCTTTTGCTTGTTTAATAAAACAACATAGATTAATTTTTAGGATGCCTAAATATATTTCTTGGCTCTTTATTTTCATAAAATTAGACATGAATCATATTTAGTAGATGCCTGTAATGGGCGAATGTGATTCCTGATCTACTCTCATCCTTGAACACTTAATCTTTGGTTCCTTGACCAATCATGAAGTCACGACGGAGAAATCTACATTGGATTATGTTGAACCCTAGTTTTGATGATGAAAAAGAAACAAAGATACAAACTAAGTAATTGATGAAAAAGAAACAAAGATACAAACTAAGTAATGGAGTAACAAGTTGTTAAGTGAATGAATTTTTGAAAGGTATCAATGAAAAGAGCAAAGAGAATACTAATGCCCGGTTCTTTTAGACTTATTTTAAGTTAATTTCAATTCAGTTTAGTTCATTTATTTTCAGTTCAGTTAATTTAATTTCAGTTCAGTTAATTTAACTTCAGTTCAGTTAATTTAATTTCACTCTAGTTAATTTCAGTTCAATCTTATCTAATTTAATTTTGTTTTCAATATCACTATTAATATTGTTATTATTATTCATATTATAATTAGAGTAACAATAATTTTTATTTTTTTTATATCTATTATCATTATTTTTTTAATTATTATTATTGTTATTATTTATTACTATTATTTTTATTTTTATTACTATTATTGTTGTTAATAATAATAATAATATTAATAATATTAATAATAATAAGTATTGATAATATTATGTTAATACTTATTGATTATTATTATTTTAGAAAAATAAAAAATACAATTCAGTTCAATTTCTCTCAATTCAGTTAATTTAAGAAATTTAATTTTAGTTTAGTCCAATTTAGTTAATCTAATTTTGGTTTAGTTCTAGTTAATTTCAGTTAAGTTTAGTTAATTTAATATCAGTTCAGCAAAAATAAGTTCACAAGAACAGGGCCTGAGTCAAAAGAAGAAATCAAGTTTGGAATTTGAAGACTAAGTGAAGGAACTAATAATGAAGACTAGCTTCAATATAAAGGAGCGATTATGTTTTGGTAAGGAAATGTGGCAATTTAAAATGAGAATGAGTGTATATTCCTCTATAAGGAATAGACAAAGTGGCATTATTATATTGAGTTGAAGGAACTGACTGTTTTAAGAGGAACTGGACATAGGTTGAAGAAGTACAATAGTTAATTAATGACGTTTGATTGATTAAGGCCTTAATTATAGGAAACTGTTTTTATCTAGTAAAAATCTGATTTTAAGGAAAATCTTTTTGAGGAAAATATTATATTTTTATTAGAAAATAAAAATCCTTTTCGGTTTTAAAGATAATATTTTGATAAAAGGATTTAAGTTTGGTTTTTAATTAATTAAAACACTTTTTAATTAAATCTTGGTTTACTACATAAGTGGTTGCTAAATTTAAGTAGAATTTCCATAACACATGTTTAACTTAGATTGTGGAGATTATGGGTGTCAAAAAAAACATGTTCCCCTAGTTGAGGAACATCATGGGAAAATATTTTTACCACTAACACATGTTTTAATCCCACATTCTAAGTAATCACTGCTATAAATACTTATTGGGAAATTCTCATTGATGACCTCTAACTTTATGTTTTTTTCAATGGTAGACCAAAAAAACTTTCATTTTCAAATGTAATCCTTAACTAATTACTATTACATAAACGTGACATTAATCATACTCAAAACGTTAATTAGCTGTTAAATGTAATAATTACACTAACCTTAGTTAACCTAGGGCCCCTAAAAAAACAAATTACCTACTGTCAAGTGAATTGAAGTAATTAATTTACCCTCCCCCTCCATCTTTCTCTTTCTTCTTCGAAGGAACGACCCCTTCATTTCCTTCTCTGTTTTCCTTCCTTAGCACCAATTTCTTCTCTTTCTTCCATATTTGAAGAAGATTCATTCAAAGTTCTTCTCTTTCTTCTCTTAAATATCTTGTTTTTTTTTTCTAAAGTTGATAGTGTGATTATCGGGTTTGATTTCTTTGAAATTCTGCCGTGTTGTGGTGGTTCTTGCTTGATTGTGACTGGATTTTTGTATTCTTTGCGAATTTCAAGTGTAGAAGGAACATGTAAATCATTTTTCTACTCATAAACCATAATTCTATTTGAAAATTTTTGTTGCCCTATATTTTATGCTCTGTTTATATGTATGTCTGACCAAATGTAGATTTTTTGCCCTAGTGAAAAATTGGAGTTTGAGTGAATGTGATTCTGAAATTTCTATTTCTTTCATTTGTTTGTTGTGTACTTATATAGCATGGAGAATGTTCTTCTTAAATTTCAGTATAAGGGTGTGGATGCTGATACATTAAATTGGTAGAAGATGTCGATAAAGTTATGATGATTGATCTTGTAATTGAGTATTGGGTAAAAGCTAGGGATGGTAAACTTAGAACCCCTAAGAATCCTACATTCTCCTATGTTTATGAGATGAAACACTGTGACATACTCAATGACAAAGACCTAGTGAACATGTTTAACAACCTAAATAACAAAAATGAGATCAACATTTGGGTTGGTGAGGTGTCTAAACCTACACAATTACTAATTGCTGCAAGAAATTTATGGAAAACACAATCAATTGAGGGTGATATGGAGGATGGTCATGGTTCACAACCCATAACCAATTTGGATGATCAATCCATAACCAATTTGGATGATCAATCCATAACCAATTTGGATTCACAACCCACTTTGTTTTATCCTAAGAGAAGTCTAAGGATTCAGGAGAAACCTATACTTGATGCTAATAATGATGACTTGTCATATCATGGTATAAACCAATGCATTGAACAGAAATGGGGTGACATTGCATTGTCTCCATTTAATGAACCACCACCTACTAGCAGTACAGGTACATGGAGAGGTGGAGGGAGAGGTGGTGGGAGAGGAAGATGGAAAGGAAGAGGGAAAGGTGGTGGGAGAGGTAGCATTACCTTAGAATTATCACAAACTGAACATGGAGTAATTATTTCACAACCTTCTACTCCACAACCTTCTGTAGCAGACCTTGGACCACCACAATGCAACTTTGAAGAAGTACCTAGAAGACCCAAAAAGCTTCCAATAGTCTCTAAAAGAATGCCTACAACAACTGCTAAGAGAAAAGGCATTCCTTACAACCCTGGAACAGAGTGTTACTTGCCTAAGAAGGACAAATTTGATAGGGGAAAGAGGATGAGGGTGGAAAATGTTGCTTCCCTTAATGAGACAAATGAGGATGAACTTTCACATTCTGAGGATGATATTTACTCACCATCACATAGTCAAGAAGATGATGAGAGTGATGAGAGTGTGGTTGATGAAGATGGTTTGAGTGAGAATGAATATGGACCCATGGTGAATGACTGATTTGACCCATATGATTATAACAACTGGGATGCCATTGAGGATGATGGGGCAAAAAATTATTTCTCAAATTTGTACAGAAATGGTGAGGTTTATAACGATGAAGAGTTTGGGAAAATAGTGCTTAAGTCATGGCACTTATTCACTGATAAGCAGCATCTGAGGGATGTTGTTAGGGAATATGCAATTCAATGTGGGTTATCAGTTGTGGTAGATAAGGCAAGTAACATGAGGTACATTGTGAGGTGTTCCTCCTCATATTGTGCATGGAGGTTTCATGCATCAAGATTGTCAGATGGCTGCACATGGGCAATTAAGACTATTCAAAGCCCTAAACATACATCTGCTAGAATGGAGATCAACAATCCAATGGTCAGTGTTAAGTGGGCAGCAAGAGTGTTGCTCGAAGAAATCCGTGCAAACAATGACATACTGATGTGTTTATTATTCATAGATTATTTACTCCAATCCCCTTAGTTTTGATAGTCGATTTGAGCTCTTTTGAGCTCGTTTCTTATGGATTTGATGCGTTTGGAGCTCTTTTCGTGTGTTGCATGTTTTGATGCAGATCAGGCACTTTCTGCCTTTATGTAAGTCACGACACGGGAGTCCAATGGTCATACAAGGTCGGAGGAGTATCTGGAACATTGGACCAGCGATTCGGTTGGATGGCACGAAGAAAAGACAAGAAATCACATTCGCTCGATCGACCGGGCGGTTTGGCCCGACCGGGCAAACCACAAAACCTGAGCTGCTGCTGCATATTCATTTCGCCCGGCCAACCGGGCGACCAAAGGAAGAAAAACGCTTACGCGCCCCGGGCGAATAAAAAAGTCAATCTGCCAGCACTCACTTCACCCGGCCAATCGGGCGAACAAATGGGAAAATTCGCTTACGCGCCTGACCGGGCGGATTTGCTTTTTTGTCGTAAGTTGTCAATCACCGTCGCCCGACGGGGAGGTTTCTCATGACGGGTTTTTTCGGTTTTTTTTTTAGCCGGTTTTGTAAAAAGTATAAATAGGTTTTTTAGTATTTTCGATTAGACTATATTATTTTCTACGTTTTTAGGGCCAAACACTTAGTTTTTCTATTTCTAGTTTTGTATGAACTTTTACATTTGAAGATTATAGAGATCGTTAATTTTCTTTTCATTGTTACTTCAATCATTCGGTATTCCACTTTACTTTCTTTAATTTCATGAATTCTTTTTTTGATCATGTTTATTGAGTTTATTATTATCATGAGTGAGTAATATATATGTTAATTTAAGAGTTGTTAATGCCTGACCAAGGATTAGCGAAATACTCTATTTATTCGAACCTCACTCCAAGTATTGTTGAACTATATTGTAGTGATTAGATTGGTATAAGCATGGTGGACCGATCAATTGCCCTAGTTTTTTAATTATTTGATAAACTTACATCATTTTGTGTTCTAGTTTACTCTAGTATAGAAATTAATTCTTCAATCAATTTTCTCTCTTGAAGTAGTTAAATACACTAGTAGAATAAACGTTACTTGCTGCGGTTAAAAAGTACCATATTGCTGCGGTTTTGGGAGCGCAGCAATTAAGGGGGCAGCAATAGGTATTAATAATATTGCTGCGGTTTAAAACCACAGCAATATCTACTAATATTGCTGCGGGTTTTAGGCCAAACCCCAGCAATATTATAATTTATCATCTGATTGAAACGTAATATTGCTGCGGTTTCTGGCCCAAAACCGCAACAATAGGCGCCAGGCAGGTTAAAAAAAAATAAAATATTTTTCAAGCCCTAAATTTTTTGTGGTTACAGTAACATTATTATAAGATGTTGTATTAGCTACAACAATGTTATAAACACCCAATATAAAAAGAAACCAAAAAGTAGAAAATATATTAAAAATTCACTGTAATGAAATTATAATTACAAAATTAAACAAAAAAGCAGAAAATATATTAGAAACAAAAATCTGAAAATCGAAAAAAATAAATAAAAACATCAACACTGATAATTTCATTACAGTAGAGGAGGAGAAAAAAAAAAAGAAATTCAGATCTAAAAACGAAAAAAAGAAACAAACAAGATCGCGTCGAGTACAATCTGGAATTCAGATCGACGAACATCACCATTGTAATTCAGATCAAGAAATAAAAACATCACCACTAAAATTCAAATCGACGAACAATCTGGATGGGGAAAACCGGAATCGAGTCTCGACGAACAATCTGGATGGGGAAAACCGGAATCGAGTCTCGACGAACATCACCATTGGACTCGAGTCTCGACGAAATCACCGACGAACCGGAATCACCAAGGAAAGAGGACACGCTACAGCCGGTGGTCGAGGAACCGCTACAGCCGGCGGTCGAGGAACCGCTACAGCCGCCGGCGAAAGTGCTCGAAGATCTGAATGATATGCGATGGTGATGAGAGAAGTAAGAGGAGTGAGAGGAAAGAGAAGGAGTGACTAGTGAGAGGAAAGAGCAGTGAGAGGCGTGAGGTTTGAAGGGTGAGAGGGGTGAGAAGCGTGCGTGAGATCTGAAGGGTGAGAGAAAGAGGAGGGTTGTGAGAGGCGAG